>NW_026712369.1:1525159-1626843 GCF_030504385.1 Musca domestica
AAGAGGCGATGACACAATGAAAGGATCCATGTGAATTACTTAGAGAAGAATAAAATTGAATTCTATATAAATATAATTTATTTTTATATAAAAGAGAGAAAAAGTTCAAATTGGAATTCTACAGGATACATATTTTCAAAAGAATGTTAACTACCTGAGTTATTTGGAAAATTATTTAAAAAAATAATTAGAAAATTCGAACAGCATCTAGTTCTCAGAACAGATGAAAAAAAATAACCAGAGTATTGGAGCAGAATTACGTCCTCAAAGCAGAAAACCTAAATGCCCAATGACAAAACATCGAATCATTCTTATTTCTATCAGCCGTTGGAAACACAATTTAAAATCGAAATCTAATTTGGAGTTGAGAAGTAAAAATCGATCATAGACTAAATGGTAAAATTGATAGAGTGAATTTAAATACAATATTTTGAAGTCGAAAATCCAAGAAAAAAAAAAACACAAATAAAAAACTGCAAACATAAATTGCGTCCTCAAAATTCAAAAATAGATTTTAATGACAAAATATCGAATCATTATTTCTATCAGCCGTTGGAATCATAATTTCAAATCGAAATCTAATTAGGAGTGAAGAAGTCAAAAATTGATCATAGGCTAAATGGAAAAATTTATAGATCGGATTTAAATAAAATATTTTGAAGTCGAAAATCCCAAAAAAAAAAAAAAACTGCAAAATAACTAGAATATTGGAGCAGAATTACGTCCTCAAAGCAGAATGCCTAAATGACCAGAAAAAACTTCGAAAATAGATTTTAATGACCAAATATCGAAACATAATTTCTATCAGCCGTTGGAAACACAATTTTAAAATCGAAATCTTATTTTAGTTATGAGGCCAATAATCAATCATAGGCTAAACGGAAAAATTGCCAGAGCGAATTTAAATAAAATATTTTGAAGTCGAAAATCCAAAAAAAAAAAAAAAATTAAAAAGCTACAAAAATAACTAGAATATTGGAGCAGAATTACGTCCTCGAAGCAGAATACCTAAATGCCCAGGAAAAAAATCGAAAACAGATTTTACTGACAAAATATCGTATCATTATTTCAATCAGGCGTTGGAAACATAATTAAAAATCGAAATCTAATTTGGAATTAAGAAGTCAAAAATCGATCATAGTCTACATGGAAAAATTGATAGAGCGAATTTAAATAAAATATTTTGAAGTCGAAATCCAAAAAAAAAAAAAAAAAAAACACACAAATAAAAGCTGCAAAAATAACTAGAATATTAGAGCAGAATTACGTCCTTAAAGCAAAAAACCTAAATGCCCAGAAAAAAATTCGAAAATAGATTTTAATGACAAAATATCGAATTATTTTTTCTATAAGCCGTTGGAAACACAATTTAAAATCGAAGTCGAATTTTAGTTAGGAGGTCAAAAATATATCATAGGCTAAATGGAAAAATTGATAGAGCGAATTTAAATACAATATTTTGAAGTCGAAAATCCAAAAAAAAAAAAAAAAAAACACAAATAAAAAATCTGCAAAAATAACTAGAATATTGGAGCAGAATTGCGTCCTCAAAGCAGAATGCCTAAATGCCCAGGAAAAAATTCGAAAATAGATTTTAATGAAAAAATATTTAACTTCAACTACTAAATTTGAAACAATTCTGGTGAATAATATCGCTTAAATCACCAAAATACCGATAATAGAGAGGTGCAGTTATATGGGGGGCTATACGAGGGCGTGGATCTGCACGGGCAATTTTCTGTCGTAGGCTGTTGTATCCGTTACGAACTTCAAATACCAAATCTGAAACGATTCCGGTAAATAATGCCGCTAAAATCATCAAAATACGGAATATCGGGAGGTATCGATAGGGCTATATGAGGACGTGGACCTGCAAGACAATTTTCTTTCTTAGGCTGTTGTATCTATTCCGAACTTCAAACACCAAATTTGAAACAATTCCGGTGAATAATGTTGTTTAAATCTTCAAAATACAGAATATCGGGAGGTACCGTTATATAGGGGCTATTCCAAAACTCAGACCTGCACAGACAATTTTATATCGTAGACTGTAATATCCATTACGAACTTTAATTACCAAATTTGAAACAATTCCGGTGAATATTGTCTCAAAAATTATCAAAAATTATATGGGGGCTATACCAAAACGTGGACATACATGGTCCATTTTCAATACCAAAAGTCCTGCAGATATACTATACATTCGAGTCAAATTTTATCAATCTACTTCAATTCATTCGGAAGCTAGAGTTATTTCCACAGACGGACAGGCAGACGGACGTCAATAAACCGACAAAAAAAATTTATGCTGATCAATCGTATGTTAATTTAACTTTTTTTGAGCTTCACGGATATTTAAAATTGCGACCCACGTTTCGGGCACGTTTCGGCCGACATGATAATGATATATACCCTCTGTAGCCATGTGACGAACTTATACTGCCTATTGGTAAAATATGCATGTATGCCAAATTTTAGCCTTCTATCTACAATATATATGCTTTGTAGGGTCTATTATGAATATTTCGAGGAGTTACAAGCGGAATGGCAAAACTAATATACCCTTAATAGAATGGTGGAGGTATAAAAAATAAAATTATAATTACGCCAAAATTTGAAAGAACTCAGCATAAAGAAGTCGTCGGATGCAATACACAAATTTTAAAATTATTCACCGAAAGCGTATAAGACAAGCAACGCCTGAGGGTATGCTAGAGAAAAATTGTACAATATTATTAAATGAAACTGTAAGAAAGGAAACCTAAAACTACTTCAATATTTAAGAGAAATTAGCTTGAACAATAGGACCCGAAAACGTTTGTAAGTCGAAATATTCGCAATGATTAAATGAAGTTACATACACCCCTTTTTAGGGAAAAAAAAACTTGAAACTATGACAAAAATCTAGGAGACATCAGCTCGAGGTTTTGAGACATCAAAAGGATGCTAATATAAAATATATCAAATTATCCACCGGAATCGTATAAGCCAAGTGGCACCTGAGAGTATGCTAAATAACAAAAAAATTATAAACATTAATATAAAGGGACTTCTAATCATTTTAAGAAACGAAACTTAAAACTACTTCAGAATTTTTGGGAGAAAACAGCATGATCCTAAAAATTCTGTGTAGCAAAAACGTATAAACCAGTGAAACCTTCAAAGTCGAAGTATTCGCAATGATTAAATGAAGGTAACTTTAACAATTTTTTTTTTTTTTTTTGGAAAAACAATTTGAAATTATGAGAAAATTTTGAGATAAAGAAATAAGACCTAAAAGTATGCTAACACAAAAATTTCAAATTATTCCCCGAAAGCTCAAAAACCAAATGACACCTGGGAATATGCAGTAGAAAAAAATATATGCGTAAATTAAATGACATTACCAGCATGAGGAAATAAGACCTAAATATATGCTATGCCCAAAAAATTTCAAAATTATTCACCAAGAGGGTCTAAACCAAATTATATAAATTAATTAAAGGAAGGGACTTTTTAACCATTTTACGAAAAGAAAATTATAACTACGTTAGAATTTAAGGGAATACAGTTGCGAAGAACACCTAAAATATTATGACAAATATTTGAGAGAAATCGGCAAGAGGTTCTAAGTTCCAAAAGTATGCTAACGCAAAAATTTCAAAATTATTCACCTAGAGCTTATGAACCAAGTGACGCCTGAGAGTATGCTATATAATAAATTATATACATTAAGTAAACGAAGGTACTTTTCCCCATTTTATAAAAAAAATAAAACTAGCCTTCAAATCGAAATATTAAATAAAGAGACTTTAAATTGTTTTTTTTTTTTTTTTTTTTTTGTTTTAATTAACTTGTAACTATGACAAAAATTTGAGAGAAATCAGCGTGAAGGAATAAGACCTAAAAGTATGCTATACTGAAAAATTTCAAAACTATTCACAAAGAGCGTATAAATCAGGTGTCGCCTGAGAGTATGCTACAGAAAAAATTATATATCTTAATTAAATGAAGGCACTTTTTAACCATATTCAGCAAAGAGACTCGATAAGATCGATATATTCTCAATGATTAAATGAAGATACTTTTAACCAATTTTTAGGAAAGAATCTTGAATCTATGACAAAAATTTGAGATGACGATCTAAGACCTAAAATTATGCTAATACATTATTTTCAAATTATTCCCAAAAAGCATATAAACAAGTGACGCCTAAGAGTATGCTGTAGAAAAAAATAAATTACCATTTTAAGAATAGCAAATTAAAGGTGCTCCAAAATTTGAGAGAATTCGTCATGAAGAAATGAGACTTAAGAAAAAAAAAAAAAACGTATATCCCAGTGAAGCTTAAAACGATGACAAATATTTGAGATAAATCAGCATGAGGAACTAAGACCTAAATTTTAAACTATTCACCAAGAGCGTAAAAGCCAGGTGACGTCTGTAGAAAATAATTATATAATTTAATTAAATGAAGGAACTTTTTATTTAAAGAAAAGAAACATAAAACTACTTCAAAATTTAAGAGAAATCAGCATTAAGAAATAACACCAAGAAACGTATAACCCGCCTTCAAAGTCAAAATATGCACAATGACTTATAACCATTGTTTAAGAAAAATGTTGAAACTATGCCAAAACTTTGAGAGAAATTAGCATGAGGAACTAAGCCCTAAAAGTATGCACTTAAATTCTAAGAACTTTCGCCAAGAGTGTATAAGTGAGGCCTGAAAGTATGCTGTAGAATTTTTTTTTTCAAAAGAATTTTAAGGAAAGAAAATTAAAACTTATTTGAAATTTCAGAGGGATTAGTATTAAGAAATAATCCCTACAAAAATTTGTAGAGCAATAACCGTTTAACATACAAATCCAAATCCAATCCTACAAATCCAAAAATATCCGCAATGATTACAGGATCGGACATTTAACTGCTTTTTGGAAAAGGAACTTGAAACTATGCCAAATATTTGAGAGAAATCAGCATGAGAAACTAAGACCTAGCGGTAAAAAAATCAAATTTTTAACGTATAAACCAAAGAGCGCCTAAAAGTATGCTACAAAGAGATAATTTTCACAATGATGAAATGAAGTGAAACATTTTACATTTTAATGAGCTGATATCGAATTCAATTTAATTTTACAATTTGATGAGCTGATATCGAATTCAATTTTAATTCATTACATGGTTATAATTCGTTAAAAAAATAAGCCTATAAGTATGCTACAAATAAAAAACCAAATAATGTTTACATGAAATTTTCGATATCTTCAAAATCAATTTTGCCTATTTTCAATTATTTTTTTTATATATTTTTTTCGTTGTTAATAAATACCGAAGCCAGCAATGTTTTGGGGCTAATAGCTTGTTAAACACAAAAACAACCTAAAAGTATGCTACAAATTATAAAATCATGAAAAAAAAACATGTAACGTTTTAACATACAATTTTCCTAAGTGACATACCAACAAAAAAAATGAACACAGCTAACAATAATTGTCACTACAACCCAAAAAACGAAAAAAAAAAAAACAACAAAGACGGAAAATTTTGAAATTTACACAACGACAACAATTAACAAAAAATTGTAAACAATAAATACAAGACATGAACATAAAATAGTGGTCAATTTTTTTGTATTTTTTTTTTTGTTTTTTTTTTTTTGGTTGAAACGCAGATTGGTCGGATTTGGTTTCTAGCTTTAAATATCTACTTTTTTTTTTTTTTTTTTTTTTTTTGGTGAGGAAAGATAAACATTGAATACATCCAACTAAAACAACAAAAACACAAAAGAAACACACTAATCAGACAACGACATGGATTTTTGTTATGTAAACAGCTAGTTTGTTGTTATTGTTGTTGCAAGGCGATCGATCGGTTTATGATTGTCTAAGTCACGCACTCCCAAACGCACACGCACACAGACACAGGATTTTTTTTTTTTTTTTTGGAAAATTGTATTGAATTGACTTGGAGATTGATGCTGGTGGAAAATTTACTTCCACCGAAAAAAGGACGATTGCTTGTGTGCCTGTGTGTGTGTGAGTGAGTGAGCGGAAGTATTGCCAGAAAAATTATAGTTGGTTTGGATGAAACGGAAACAGCTACTGTTTCCGGTGAGTGTCGAAATACTCGAAATTCTTTGATGTTTTTTCTTCGATTTTTTTTTGTTTTTTTTTATTTGAAATGAATGACTGACTGAAGAATGAGTTTTTCTTTGGTGGGTTAGTTATGTTTTGGAAAATGTAGCCAAGGAAACTTGGGAAGTTTCCCCATTTTTTTTTTTTTTGTGAAAAGTGATGTGACGTTATGATGACATGTTGTTGTTGGTGTTTTGAGTGAATTCGAAAAGTTTCAGTTTTGTAGATGATTTGGAGAGAGAGACAGAGAAAAAAACAAAAACACAAACTTACCCATTCGGACATTTCGTGTGTATCAGCATTTCGATGATGATAATTTAATATTAAAATCGTTGACACAACGGATGAAGCTACCATAAACATTATGCAATTGAAATATGTACCTGTTGGTTGGTTGGGCGTGTCATAATCAAATCAGTTTTTTTGTATATTTTTTTTGGTTATTTGATTGGTTTTGGTAATATTAATTGTTTTGAGGAATGATAATGAAAAATGATTTTGAATTTTTCAAAATTTCATTGGCCGGCAATGAAATTTTGTAAAAATTTAAAATTTTGTTTAAATTCGTAAAAAAATTAAGAATTTTCAAAAAGATACATTCAAAAGAATTTGGTTTTTTTATCAAATTTCGAGAATAAAAATTTATTAACAATTACAAAGAAATTATAAAATTTTGAAGGAAATTTAGAAGAAAATTTTTTTTTTATTTATTTTAAAAATTTAAAAATTAAAATTTTGAAGGAAATTTAGAAGAAAAAAATTTTTTTTATTTTTTTTTAAATTTAAAAATTAAAATTTTGAATGAAATTTAGAAGAAAAAAATTTTTTTTGAAGGGAAATGAAATTTTTACAGAATTTTAGTTTTAATTTTTTTTTTTTTTTTTTCATAGCAAAATTTTAAATTCCAACAGAGTTATACACAGAGGTAAAGAGTGAGGCGGCATGGCGGGGAGAATATGTTTTTTTTTTTTTTTTTGGAAAATTTTAAATATGTGAAACGTTTAGCAACAAGGGGAGGAGGTGTCAATGCATATGTCGGTATTTGTTTTTTTAAATTTGTTTTTTTTTTTTTATTTTCAGAAAAGTGAATTTGGATTCAGGGTGAAAAGTAGGTTTTCATGGTGTAGTATTTCGCAGTTACGAGTACGAAGAGAGATCGAGAGAAAAAAGAGTAGATAAAAAAAGAAAAACGAAAAAAAGTAATTTAGTAAGGTAAGTCCAACATAAGGCACTCGAGTTTATATACATCGTATTGCAGTAGATTCTGTATTGGACACATATATATCGTTTCTTCCTTTAAAAAAAATTTATTCCGTTTTTCAGTTACGTTATTTCATATAAAGTATTGATTCAATATATATTTTAATTCTTATAAATATATTTTTTTTATATTCAACAACAACATTGAAAAAGTAATGTAAATTAATTTTTTATATGTTAAGTGTTTAAGGAAATTTTTTTTATTTAATTATTTTTTTTGAGTTTTTTTTTATTTAAAAATATTTATATACTTTTTTTAGTTGCACAAAAACTGGTTGTAGTCCTTTAAAATTAATAAATTTTTAATAATTACCTAATATATGAAGTTAAATATTTAAAGTGGGCCTTAATCGAATATTTTTTTGCAAGGAGAGAACAGACCTTTCAAGAACCCAAAATACCAAATTTTAGCTGATTTGGTTTGAAATTGTGGCGAAACCTCAAAAAATACCGAATACCGGGAGATACCTTAATATCAATGCTATAGCAATTAGTGGACCTCAATAGAACATTTTTCGCAAGGAGTAAGCAGACCCATCAAGAACCCCAAACGTCAAGTTTGGTTGGAGATTGAGGCAGAAATCTTCATAATACCGAAAATCGGGAGGTACTATTATATGGGGGTTATAACAATTAGTGGTCCTAGATCCAACATTTTCTGCTAGTAGAGAACGTACCTTCCAAGAAGCCCAAATAACAAATTTCAGCTGATTTGGTTGGATACTATGGTAGAAACCTCAAAAGTTCCGAAAAACGAAAGGTATCTTAATATGGAGGCTACACCAATTGGTAAACTTGAATCGAACATTTTTCGCAAGGAGAAAACAAAACCAATTAGTGGACCTAGATCGAACATTTTTTGCAAGAAGATAACAGACTATTCAAGAAACCCAATCCTCAAGTTTCCGCTAATTTGGTTGGAATTGTGGCAGGAATCTTTAAAATACCGAAAATCAGGACGTCCCGTTATATGGCTGCTATACCCATTAGTGGACCTAGATCGAACATTTTTTGCAAGAAGATAAAAGACCATTCAAGAACCCCAATCCTCAAGATTCAGCCAATTTGGTTGGAAATTGTAGCAGGAAACTTTAAAATACCGATAATCGGGAGGTTCCGGTATATTCCTGCTATACCAATTAGTGGACCTAAATCAAAAAATTTTTGCAAGGAGAGAACAAACCTTTCAAGGACCCCTAATGCCAAATTTCAGCTGAATTGTGCTAGAAATCTTCATAATACCGAAAATCGGGAGGTACCGTTATATAGGGGCCATAGCATTTAGTGGTCCCATATCAGATATTTTTTGCAAGGAGAGAACAGACCTTTCAAGGACCCCCAAATGCCAAATTTCAGCTGATTTGCTTGGAAATTGTGGCAGAAACCTCAAAAATACTGAATTTCGAGAGGTACCGTCATATGATCGCTATACTAATTATTGTATCTGAATCGAATGTTTTTTTTTTGCCAAGAGACAACAGACCTATCGATAACCCCAATTGCCAAGTTTCAGCCAATTTGGTTGGAAATTGTGGCAGTAATCTTCAAAATATGGAAAGTCGACAGGGACCGTTAAATGAGGGCTATAACAATTGGTAGACCTAAATCGATTTTTTTTGCAATGAGAGAAAAAACCTGTCAAGAACCCTATGTGTAAATTATCAGATAATTTGTTTGGAAATTGTGGCAGATGTCTTCAAAATACCGACAATCTGGAGGCACCGATATATGAGGGCTGTACCCATTAGTGGACCTAGATCCAACATTTTTTGCTAGGAAAGAACATACCAGAACTCCAATTGTCAAATTTAAGCTGATTTGGTAGGAAATAGTGGCAGATAGTTTCAAACCAACAACTGAACCTAAATCGAACATTTTTTGCTAGAAGAGAACATATCAACCCAGAACACCAATTGTCAAATTTAAGCTAATTTGGTTGGAAATTGTGGCAGAAATCTTCAAAATACCGAAAATCGGGAGATACCTATATGTATAAATAAAAGGACCTTAATTGAACATTTTTCGCTTACCTACCTATCCAGAACACCAATTTTCCAGATTCAGCTAAATTGGTTGAAAATTGTGCAGAAATCTTCAAAAGTATCGAACATTGGTGGCCATACCAATTAGTGGACCTGAATCGAACATTTTTGGCAATGTGAGAATCGACCTTTCAAGTACCCCAATCGACAAGTTTCATCTGATTTGGATGGAAATTGTGGAAGAAATCTTCCAAATTCGTTCCAATGGTGGTACAATTTTTTTTGAAAAATTTGCTTGAGGCTTAGAATTTTCGACCAATATAGTCAACGAGGATTTTTTAAAGGATATTTTTCAACGACCGTCACTTGAAGAAACTTGGATTTTTTAAAGAATATTTTTTCAAAGACCATCAGCTGAAGAAACGTGGATTTTTTAAAGGATATTTTTGCAAAGACCATCCATTGAAGAAACGTGGATTTTTTAAAGGATATTTTTGCAACGACCATCCATTGAAGAAACGTGGATTTTTTAAAGAATATTTTTTCAACGACCATCAGTTGAAGAAACTTGGATTTTTTAAAGGATATTTTTGCAAAGACCATCCATTGAAGAAACGTGGATTTTTTAAAGGATATTTTTGCAACGACCATCCATTGAAGAAACGTGGATTTTTTAAAGAATATTTTTTCAACGACCATCAGTTGAAGAAACTTGGATTTTTTAAAGGATATTTTTGCAACGACCCTTCTTTGAAGAAACGTGGATTTTTAAAGAATATTTTTTCAACGACCCTCCTTTGAAGAAACGTGGATTTTTAAAGAATATTTTTTCAACGACCCTCCTTTGAAGAAACGTGGATTTTTAAAGAATATTTTTTCAACGACCCTCCTTTGAGGAAACGTGGCTTTTTAAAGAATATATTTTCATCGACCCTCCTTTGAAGAAACATGGATTTTTAAAGAATATTTTTTCAACGACCCTCCTTTGAAGAAACGTGGATTTTTAAAGGATATTTTGTCAACGACCCTCCTTTGAAGAAACGTGGATTTTTTAAAGGATATTTTTTCAACGACCCTCCTTTGAAGATACGTGGATTTTTTAAAGGATATTTTTTCAACGACCATCCGTTGAAGAAACGTGGATTCTTTAAAGGATATTTTTTCAACGACCATCCGTTGAAGAAACGTGGATTTTTTAAAGGATATTTTTTCAACAACCCTCCTTTGAAGAAACGTGGATTTTTTAAAGGATATTTTTTCAACGACCCTCCTTTGAAGAAACGTGGATTTTTTAAAGAATAGTTTTTCAACGATCTTCAGTTGAGGATACGTGGATTTTTTAAAGGATATTTTTTCAAGGACCTATAGTTTAAGAAACGTGGATCTTTTAAAGAATATTTTTTCAACGACCATCAGTTGAGGATACGTGGATTTTTTAAAGGATATTTTTTCAAGGACCATCCGTTGATGAAACGTGGATTTTTTAAAGAATAGTTTTTCAACGACCATCAGTTGAGGATACGTGGATTTTTTAAAGGATATTTTTTCAAGGACCTATAGTTTAAGAAACGTGGATCTTTTAAAGAATAGTTTTTCAACGACCATCAGTTGAGGATACGTGGATTTTTTAAAGGATATTTTTTCAAGGACCTATAGTTTAAGAAACGTGGATCTTTTAAAGAATAGTTTTTCAACGACCATCAGTTGAGGATACGTGGATTTTTTAAAGTATATTTTTTCAAGGACCTATAGTTTAAGAAACGTGGATTTTTTAAAGAATATTTTTTTAAGGAACCTTCTTTGAAGAAACGTGGATTTTTTAAAGAATATTTTTTTAAGGAACCTTCTTTGAAGAAACGTGGATTTTTTAAAGAATATTTTTTTAAGGAACCTTCTTTGAAGAAACGTGGATTTTTTAAAGAATATTTTTTCAACGACCATCAGTTGAGGAAACGTGGATTTTTTAAAGAATATTTTTTCAAGGAGCCTTCTTTGAAGAAACGTGGATTTTTTAAAGAATATTTTTTCAAGGAACCTTTTTTGAAGAAACATGGATTTTTTAAAGAATATTTTTTCAAGGAGCCTTCTTTGAAGAAAAGTGGATTTTTTAAAGAATATTTTTTCAAGGAGCCTTCTTTGAAGAAACGTGGATTTTTTAAAGAATATTTTTTCAACGACCATCAGTTGAGGAAACGTGCATTTTTTAAAGAATATTTTTTCAACGACCATCCGTTGAAGAAACGTGGATTTTTTAAAGGATATTTTTTCAAGGAACCTCCTTTGATGAAACGTGGATTTTATAAAGGATATTTTTTCAACGACCCTCCTTTGAAGAAACGTGGATTTTTTAAAGGATATTTTTTCAACGACCCTTATTTGAAGAAACGTGGATTTTTTAAAGAATATTTTTTCAACGACCGTTCTTTGAAGAAACGTGGATTTTTTAAAGAATATTTTTTCAACGACCATCAGACCAAGAAACGTGGATTTTTTAAAGGATATTTTTTCAACGACCATCAGACCAAGAAACGTGGATTTTTTAAAGGATATTTTTTCAACGACCATCAGACCAAGAAACGTCGATTTTTTAAAGGATATTTTTTCAAGGACCAACAGTTGAAGAATCGTGCATTTTTTTTTAAATTATTTTTGAGGGACCAACAGTTGAAGAAATGTGGATTTTTTAAAGGATATTTTTTCAACGACCATCAGACCAAGAAACGTGGATTTTTTAAAGGATATTTTTTCAACGACCATCAGACCAAGAAACGTCGATTTTTTAAAGGATATTTTTTCAAGGACCAACAGTTGAAGAATCGTGCATTTTTTTTTAAATTATTTTTGAGGGACCAACAGTTGAAGAAATGTGGATTTTTTAAAGGATATTTTTTTTAACGACCATCCGTTGAAGAAACGTGGATTTTTTTAAAGTATATTTTTTCAATGAAACGTCAATTTTTTTAAAGAATATTTTTTCAACTACCATCCGTTGAAGAAAGGTAGATTTTTAAAGGATATGTTTTCAACGACCATCCGGTGAAGAAGCGTGGATTTTTTAAAGGATATTTTTTCAACGACCATCCATTGAAGAAACGTGGATTTTTTAAAGGAAATTTTTTCAACGACTATCTGTTGAAGAAACTTGGATTTTTTTAAGGATATTTTTTTCAACTACCATCATACCAATAAACGTGGATTTTTTTAAAGAATATTTTTTCAACGACCATCAGACCAAGAAACGTGGATTTTTTTAAAGGATATTTTTTCAACGACCATCCATTGAAGAAACGTGGATTTTTTTAAAGGATATTTTTTCAACGACCATCCGTTGAAAAAAACGTGGATTTTATAAAGGATATTTTTTCAACGACCATCCATTGAAGAAACGTGGATTTTTTAAAGGAAATTTTTTCTACGACCATCCGTCGAAGAAACGTGGATTTTTTAAAGGAAATTTTTTCAACGACCATCCGTCGAAGAAACGTGGATTTTTTAAAGGAAATTTTTTCAACGACCATCCGTCGAAGAAACGTGGATTTTTTAAAGGAAATTTTTTCAACGACCATCAGTTGAAAAACGTGGATTTTTAAGGACCAACAGGGGAAGAAATGTAGATTTTTTAATGAATATTTTTTCAACGACCATCCGTTAAAGAAACGTGGATTTTTTAAAGGATATTTTTTCAACGACCATCCGTTGAAGAAACGTGGATTTTTTAAAGGATATTTTTTCAACGACCATCATTTGAAGAAACATGGATTTGAATATTTTTTCAAGGACCAACAGTTGAAGAATCCTGATTTTTTTTTTAAATCTATTTTTCGAGGACCAACAGTTGAAGAAACGTGGATTTTTTAAAGAATATTTTTTCAACGACCATCCGTTAGAGAAACGTGAATTTGATTTTGGTGGATTTTTTAAAGAATATTTTTTCAACGACCATCCATTGAAGAAACGTGGATTTTTAAAGGATATTTTTTCAACGACCATCCGTTGAAGAAACTTGGATTTTTTTAAAGGATATTTTTTCAACAACCATCCGTTGAAGAAGCGTGGATTTTTTAAAGGATATTTTTTCAACGACTCTCTCAATTTACAACCAGTTTTTGTGCATTTTTTCCTGATTTTGAATTATTACAATAATAATGTAATATTTTCGTATTTTTTTTTTCAAACTCTATTTACATTTTTATATTTATTTAAATATTTACTTTAAATTAAAACAAATTTATTTTCCATTTATTTAAGCTTCAAAATTTAAAGGAAACACTGAAAGGGGGGGATTTTCATGATGTTTCATCACTTCAGAGAAGAAAAACGTGCATTAAAACATATAGAAAATTCGAATTCATTTTTATATAAATATACCAAATAGTTACTATTCTCGCAAAAATGTGAAACAAGTGAGTTAAGGAACAAGAGTCAACGGAATACCAACAAAAACAATTGGAAGAGAGAAAAAAAATCATTAAAAAAAAAACAAAAAAAAAATTGGTGCTTTTTTTCAAAACTACTACCGGAAATGGGAATGTTGTTAACCACAAATACATGTGTACATTCGTTTTGATTGGAGGAATAATAGAAAGTAAAGAGAAAAAAAAAAACAAAGAGGAACAATGTGGAAGAGTGCAAATAACCGGGGTGTATTATGGAAATTTGAATTTTTTTTTTAATTTTTTCGAAATACTAACACAATTCAAAGTGAGGAAAAAATAAATGAAAAAGTGAAAAAAAAATAACAACAATACAATTTTACACACTATTTAAAAAAAATCCTAATTGTTTTTTTGTATTCATGGTAATCCAGGGGCTATGAATAACGAATTTTTCGAGCAAATTAACACGCATTTAGTGTAGGCGTGGTTGGGGTGGGTGTAGGGGCGGGTAGTTAGAGCAGCAAAATGCCAATAGAAAAATTCTAAATACTTTTGTTTTCATTTGCTTATGGTTTTTACTTTTTATTCGCTTCAAAAATGGTGCATATTACAATTCGTTTCTATTTAGAGGGGGAGGAGGGGGTATATTGGGTTTTAGAGAATATTTAGGTAAGGTTTTTTACTTTACACAGTGCTGCAATAATTTAAAAATCTCGAATCGATTTTTTGTGTTTTTTTCCTTTGTTGCGTATACGTGTTGTCATTCATCATACGCTCCAGTGTGCTTTAATTAAAAGCAATGCAGAAAGCGAAGATGTAGACTCCTTTAAAAAGTACAGTAAAATACTCTAAGGATTTTCCGACATGTCAGAAGGCTTCTTCAGATGGAAGACGGGTCGGAGGCCTAATATAAATTTTTAATTTAAAACCAGTATGGAAAGATCAAAAGTCCAGCGGACCGACTATATTATACCCTACAACACTATACGTATTTAGTAGAGCTGCCGTAACAAAAAATTTTGTATTGAGAATTTATGTGTAGCAGATCATACCAACTACGAACCTTATTTGAATGGTTTAAGAGTAGTCACAATTGGGAACTATATCCAAATCTGAATAGATTTTCAACAAATTTTAAGGAGGCTTTTAAACCTCTAGTACTAAGTAACATAGTGCTATATTGTGCATGAATTGACTTCATTAAGGGTTATATTAACAAATATTTATTAGAGCAATAGATATACCGGGCCGACTTCCACCAAATAGTAAAATTCGGTTGAATATGAAAAAATCTATTCAGTTTGGCCTGATATTACAATAACCGTAAGATCAAATGGAGATGTATATCGAAGCTATATATTAAAATCTGAACCGATCACGATAAAATTTGTCAGAGACATTTTCGAGCAGTATCTGATGTCCGGTGTTAAATATCCTTGTTGTGGAGTGCATATTCTGCATATGAGGACTTAAACCCCCAATTCGGATGAAACATAAATATGGGAGCTCTAGGCTATATCTGATCCGATTTTCATAAAAATTCAAGTACTTGCTTTTAGGCTGAATTCCGTCGGAAGTGCCAATATGCAGTCCATCTGGGCTGATATTAGCCATTTGATGCACAAAAAATCTGAAATTGGACAAAGATATATATGGGAGCTATATCTAAATCTGAACCGGTCTCGATACAATTTTAGAGCTATATAAGTTATCTAGTACTAAAGATCATTGTTGTTATCTAGTACTAAAGATCATTCCGCATGTGAGGAACTTAAACCCCCAAAACGGATGAAACATATATATGGGAGCTATGGCTATATCTCATACGATTTTCATCAAAATTTAATCTATTTGCATTATGCTGAATTCTGTCAAAAGTGTCAAAATGCAGTTCATAGCCGATTTCGATACAAGTTATCTGGTACCAAAGATCTTTGTCGTGCAGTGCATATTAGGCATATGATGGTCTTTAAATCCCAAATCCCAAATCGAGACATATATATGGGAACCGATTTTTTTTATATCTGAACCGATTTTCTCCAAATTCCGGCAAAATTGCCAACATTCAGTCCATTTGGGCGGATATTAGCCATTTTATGCAGAAAAAAAAAAAAAAAAATTGGCAGAGGTATTTCTGGGCTGCACAATCCTAAATCAGATTAAATGTATATATGAGAGCTATAGCCTGGACCGATTTTAACTAAAATTTGAAGCACTTTTGGCTGAATTCCATCCGAAGTGCCAAAATACAGTTCGCTTGTGGTGATATTGGCCATTTGGAGCACAATTAACCCGAAATCGGTTGAAGATATACATAGGAGCTATATCTAAATGTGAACCCATTTCCACCAATTTCGGAAGGCTTCCATATACAATAGGCCTGTCACATGACTTCTATAGGTTTTATATAGACCTTTCTCTATCCCCAGAAGGTTTTTAGAGGCATTCAATAGGCAGACCACTTTCACTGGGCTTCTTTGGAAACAATATTTCCAATAGGAACTCTTAGAGAGGTTTTCTATAGATAGAATTTCTCTTAGAGTTCTTCATTTGAAATAATGCCTTCGTGAGGTCGTCTTTAGAAACCAACAACCTGAATTTATTGTCAGAAGTTTGTCTTATCAGCCAGTTATTTAGAAAAATATTTTTTAATGACCATCAAGCCATGATCATCGGTGGATATCAAAACTGAATTATTCAAATATTTTTTATTTTTTTTTTTTTTTTTTTTGTAACTGACTGCTTGTGTCTCAGAAATATACAGCGACTGTCGGAAAAGGTAAATTGTTTTTTTGAGGCAATTGAAGGCTCATCAGAAACTGTAAAACATATTTTTTTCTGAGTCCATCGGCCGAGGCGGGTTCATCGCCCGAAAAGTATTATTTAGAAACATTTTTAAACAACAGAATTGGTTACAATTTAAAAAATTGGAAAGAGAATCACTGATGTAGTGAGGCACCGAAGGGTTTTTAAAAATTCTAAATTACGGAAAGTTCTAAAATGGTATTAAACTTCGAAAACTTGATACGAGAATCAAGGTTAAAACGTAAGTTGGATATATGAAGGTGGTTTTTGAAATGTGTACTAAATTTAGAACAGTTCGGCTTAGGGTGATGCTAAAATTTTGTATTAGGGTCGCTGCTTATGTGTAGACTGAACACGTGGAGGTTGTTTTAGGGTTTAGGATGAAAGTGAAATTTTGAAATGTTATATTGCGGTCCCTGTTGGTGGTTGGTTTGTGATAAAATGGGGGTTTTGGAAATGTGTACTACAAGTGCACGAAAAGTACTAAATGGTACGAAATTTGGTACAATTTGGTATTGAGTAAACATATAGTTATTGTAATCTGAAATTTCGTATTAGGGTCGCTGTTCGTGTGTAGCCTTGACATATGGTGGAGGCTTTGGAAGTGTGTATATAATTGTACGAAAAGTACTATATGGTACTAAGTTCGGTCTTGCTTGAAGGGATATATATAAAATTCTGAAATTTGATATCTGTGCTTGAGATTTGGCGGTGGTTTGGTACTAAGTTTTGGTATTGGGCAAAGGGATAGGGCTGGAATCATCAAGTTCTATATTAAGGATCTCTGTTGGTATGTGGAGTTGAGATATGAAGTTGATTTCGGATATGCGTACTACGTACTATAATTGTTCCAAAAGTACTAAGTGATACGAAATTGGCTGTTGGGCGAAAGGATGGAGCTGAAATCCCGAAATTTGATATTGAGGTCTCTCTTCTTATCTGGAATTGAGTTATGGAGGTGTTTTTAGACTATAATTGTACTCTATGGTACTAAATTTGGAAATGGGGGAAATTAAAGACCTGAAATCGTGAAATATGAGGCAACTGTGGTTATCTGAGGTTAGGATATTGAGATTGTTTTGAAAATACGAAATGATGCTGAATTTGGTATTGGGTGAAAGGATGGTGCTGGTATCCTTAAATTTGATATTAAGCGTCTCTGTTGGTATCTGGAATTGAGATATGGAGTGGTTTTGGAAGTGTGTATTATAACATTATGAAAAGTACAAAATGGTACTAAATTTGGTCTTGGTTGAAAGGGAAAGAAATAAAATTCTGAAATTTGTTGCTATCTGTATTTGAAATTTGGCGGTCCTATATTTGTATGAAGAGTACTAAATGGTATTAAATTTGGTATTGGGTGAAGCGATAGGACTGGAATATTTTTTATGGAACACAAAAAATTCATAGTGTTCGAGAATCAGTCAGTCTTCGGATCTATAGGACTATTTTTCGAAATATCATACCTAGGGAAGGTTAAAAGTTTTTTTTTTTGAGCTATCAGAGCCTTGAAACGTATTCGATTTTTTTGTAATATATCAAATGAGAGTCAAAATTTTTTTTAAATATTTTTTTTTTCATGGAAAAAATACTTTTTTATTTTTTCTATGGAACCTAAAAAAATTGCAGCACTGTGTAATGTTTAAAAAATAATTTTTGGAATTTTAGGATATTTCTCTTCTGATCTACGCTAATGGGTTTCAATTCAATTTTGATGACTACATCTACTAAATTTTTCATTTAGTTATTTTTTTTAATATTAGTCCGCCGGGGCAATTGTGGCTGACGATAAATTCCCGGTTTTGCTTGTTTGACGAGCAAAGCCAAAGAGAATTTATTCGGGCCGTTTTCAATTTGATGGCATTGCAATTTCCCAATATTCAGTTTTGCCCCGCAACGGAACTAATGGTGGCAGGGGGTTTTTTCTGCTTTCAGTTTAGCTTTTCATTTTATTCAGTGTCAAAGTTTTAATATCATAAAATCATCAAGAGTTTTTAGGTTTGTTTTTTTTATTTTTAGTATTTTTTTTTTTTTTTTGTACAAAAAAAAGTTGAAATGCAGTTTTGGGTTATTCACATTTGTTTTTAACTTAGTTTTGGGAACGAGTAAGTCTTATTTTATTTTTAATTTGATGAATTATGATTTTTTTTCTGGTTTTTTGAGGGGGAGAAGGGAGGTTTTTGTTAACGTTGTGGTTTTGTAGATTTTTATTTTTTAATTGATTTAATGAAAATTTGTTAAAATGATTTGCTTTTTTTGAGGTTAGTTTTCATGATTATCGCAATGATTGGATTTTTCTACAAAATGGGATTTTAATATTTTTTGTTTTCTTTCATGAGATTTGATTTCAGTTTTTTGTTTAAACAAATAAATTACAGAAAAGAAATGATAATGGAAGCCTAAAACATAAAATGATTCATTTAACATTTATAAATAACAAATGAAAAATTCCAACTAAAATCAGAACACACACACAATCACACACCAAAAGAGAATTACTATATTTTTACTAACAAAAAAACATATTTAAATAAAAAAGTATAGTTTTTTGTTTCAGTTCATTATGCGTGTAGAAATGTTAGAATCTAACGTAATTCGACTTACCTAACAAAGGCACGGCATCCGAAGTGGCCGGCATCGTTTCAGCAACCATATTGAGAAAAACGGTGAGAGAGAGTAGAATGGTGACACCTGGAAGAAAAGAGAGAAAAAAAATTAGGAAATTGAAATGAAAGAATATTTGAGATAAAAAAACAAAAACTTATATTTTTTAAAGACATTTGCAAAGGAACGTAAAACGTGGATTTTTTTTAAAGAAATTTTCACAGGATCTTAAACTTGGATTTTTTAAAGAAATTTTCAAAGGACCTTAAATTTGGATTTCTTAAAAACAATTTCAAAGGACCTTAAACGGGGATTTTTTAAAGAAATTTCTAAAAAAATCAAAGGACCTTAAACGTGGATTTTTTAAAGAAATTTTAAAAAAAAAATCACAGGACCTTGAACGTGGATTTTTTAAAGAATATTCTAAAAAAAATCAAAGGACCTTAAATGTGGATTTTTCAAAGAAATTTTTAAAACAAATCAAAGGACATTAACCGTGGATTTTTCAAAGAAATTTCCAAAGGAAGTCAAAGGATTTGAAACGTGGATTTTTTAAAGAAATTTGCAAATGACCTGAAAAGTGGATTTTTTTTAAAAAATTCCAAGAAAGCCAAAGGACCTTAAACGTGGATTTTTTAAAGAAATTTCCAAGAAAACGAATGAACCTTAAAGAAATTTCCAAAGAAAATCAATTTACCTTAAAGAATTTTTTAAAGAAATTTCCAAAGGAATTAAAGGGCAGCAGACACGAATTTTTTAATGAATTTCCAAGGTAATTTAAAGGACATCAGACGTGGATTTGTTAAAGAAATTTCTAAGGGAATTTGGAGGACATCAGATGGAGATTTTCGAAGAAATTTCCAAGGGAATTCGAAGGACATCAGCTGTGGATTTTTGAAAAAATTCCAAGGGCGAATTTTTTAAAGAAATTTCCAAGGAAATTTAAAGGACATCAGACGTGGATTTGTTGAAGAAATTTCTAAGGGAATTTGGAGGACATCAGATGTGGATTTTTTAAAGAAATTTCTAAGGGAATTTGGAGGACATCAGATGGAGATTTTCGAAGAAATTTCCAAGGAAATTCGAAGGACATCAGGTGTGGATTTTTGAAAAAAATTCCAAGGGCATTTGAAGGACAACAGACGTGGATTCATAGGCCGTTAAATGCGAGTTTATAACATCAATTTCTAAAAGAGACCAAAGACTCGGATTTTTTAAAGAAATTCCCAAGGGAATATAAAGGACATCAGACGCGTATTACTGTTTTTGAAGGACTATTCTAGGCTCTAAAACAGGGATTTTAAATAATATTCTCGAAGGATTGCTAACGGCTCTTAAACGGAGTTTTTTGGAATATTTTTGAAGGACTATTACAAGCTCTTAAAGATGGATTTCCAAGGAAATTCCAAGGATATCAGACGTGAATTCAAAGGACCTTAAATGTTGATTTTTTAAAGACATTTCCAACAAACTACCAAGATATTATTAGAGATGGATTTTTGAGATGGATTCAATAGAACTTAAAATTGGATTTTGAAAAGACATTTCCAAGGTAATTCAAAGAACCCCAAAGGAACCCCAAATGGGGATATTTAAGATGCATTTCCCAATGAACCCTAAAGGACCTTAAATGTTATATTTTAAAGGCTCTGAATCGTAGATTTCAAGAATGAATCAGGGATTTTTAAAATATTTTTGAAGGACTATTCAAGCTCCGAAACATACATTAAACAATAGTCTAACAATATTCCGTGGATTTTGCACAAAATTTTTTAAGACTTTATTTTTGACCCGAACCAACGGACCTGGAACTTGGATTTCAATACTATTTTTAAAGGACTCTAATAATCCTGACAAATTTTATTTTAAAAGAGGTTTTGACGGACCAAAAACAGCCCGGAAACGTGAATTTTTAAGAATAAATTTAAAGGACATTCAAGCATACTTGAGAACAACATTGAAGGACTATCGACGAAGCTAAAAAGGAAACTTTATGACTATTTTTAAAGGACATTCCATGACCCTGAAGTCTAGGTTCCTAAGAAAATGTTTGAAGGACTTTCAGAGCGCTTTCAAAGAGAAATAATTCTAAGGGACTATCAGAGAGAGAGAGAGAGAGAGAGAGAGAGAGAGAAAGCTCCTGAAACCTAATTTTTTGGAATTTTTTCAAAGGACTATTAAAGGATCATTATGGTAAATATTAATAATATTTCTGAAGGACTTTTATAGGCTCCTAAGCGAGGAAATTGAAGAATATTTCTGAAAGACGTTTAATCTGTAATTTTGGCATACAATTTTGAAGGACTTCCAAAAGCTCCGAAACAGTAATTTAAAAAAAAATTGAAAGACTGTTAAAATGTCTGAAAGATTGAATTTTGAGAATATATTGGAAGGGCTGTTAAAGGTCTTAAACGGATTTTTCAGAATATTTTTTTAAGACTGCTAAACGTTCTTAAACGATAATTTTTAAAAATATTTTTGAAGAGCTGTTAAGGGTATCTTGAAGTGAATATATGTAAATGGCTCTTAAACGGATTTTTTGCAAAACATTTTTGAAGGACTTTTAAAAGCTTAGAAAGGTGGATTTTTAAGAATATTTTTGAAGGACTGTTCAATGCTCTTAAACGGGAATTATAAACAATATTTTCGAGGGACCATTAAAGGCTCTTTTTAAGACTA
Organism: Musca domestica; assembly: GCF_030504385.1. Taxonomy (NCBI): domain Eukaryota; kingdom Metazoa; phylum Arthropoda; class Insecta; order Diptera; family Muscidae; genus Musca; species Musca domestica. The sequence goes on from NW_026712369.1 coordinate 1,546,982, forward strand.
TAAAAGAATCTGAAACGGTAATTTTGAAAAATATTTCCAAACGTATTTCCGAGGTTCTGAAACGTGGATTTTTGAGAATACTCTTAAAGGTCTGGAAAAGGGATTTTAAGAATGTTTTTGAAGGACTGTTAAAAGTTTTTAGAGATTTTTAAAATATTTTTGAAATGCTGTTAAAGACCCTTTTGAAGTGTTTTTTTGAAAGACTATTCCAGGCTCTTAAAGGGAGATTTTTGGTAATATATTTGAAGAACTATTAAAGGCTCTTAAAGGGGGATTTAGCAGAATGTTTTTGAAGGACTATTAAGAGTTCTAAAAATGGATTTTGCGATAAAAATAATATTTTTGAAAGACTTTTAAGTGTTAAAGTGTTATTTTGAAGTATAATTTCGAAGGACGGTTAAAGGTTTTGAAACGGCAGTTTTGAAAAATATTTTTGAAAGACTTTTAAGGGCTCTAAAAGATCGATTTTCAGGAACATATTTGAAGGACTATTAAAGAAAGTTCTTTTAAAGGGTTTTTTAAGTACTATTCCAATCTCTTAAACGGGAATTTTAAGAATCTGAAACGAAAACTTTTAAGACTTTAAGAATATTTTAAAGTGCTATTAAAGGTTCTGAAATAGGATTATTTTAAATATTTTTGAAGTGCTGTTAAAGATTCTTAAACGGGGAATGTGTAGAATATTTTTGAAGGGCTGTTAATGGTGGATTTTCAAGAATATTTCTGATGGACTGCTTAAAGCTCCTTAACGGCGAATCTAAAAAATGTTTTTCGAAGATTCTTAAACGGGGATTTAACAGAATATTTTCAAAGGCTGTTAAAGGATCCCAAAGGTGAATTTTAAGAATAATTTTGAAAGAATAATAAAGGCTTTGAAACGATAATTTTGAAAAATATTTTCGAAGAACTGAAAGGTAAATTTTTGAGAATACTTATGAAAAGCTAATGAAATGTCTAAAGCGTGATTTTTTAAAAATATTTTGAAGGTAAATTAAAGGCTCTTAAACGGGAACTTTTACGGAGATTTTTAATAATATATTTGAAGAACTTTTAAAGTCCCTTAGGCGGGGATTTTGAAAAATATTTTGGAAATAATGTTAAAATGCTCTAAAAGGTGATTTTTAAGAATATTTTAAAAGGACGTTTACAGGCTCTGAAGTATGGATTTTTTTTTTATATTTTTGATTCTTTTTCAAAGGTCCTTAAAAGGAAATTTATAGAAGTCTTTGAAGGACTATTAAAGGCTCTTAAACGTGGATTTTTGAAAAAAGTTTTAGTGACATTAAACAGCCTTAAGGAATTTTTGAGTGGGTCTGAAAGGTGTATTTTTTTACGAATATATTTGAAGGACTACCAAGGACTTTGAAAGTGATAATTGAAGAATATTTTTAAGGCTATGATAGCTTTATTTTTGAGAATAATTTTTTAAAGACTGTTAAAGGCTCAAACCGGGACTATAAAACATTTATTTTAAGTACTATTGAAGGCTGGAAATTTTAATATTTAAGAAGGACTTTGAAAGTTGAATTTTTAAGTATAATTTTGAAGGTCTGTTAAAGGCTCTCAAACTAGATTTTATAGAATATTTTCAGAGGGCTGCTAATGGCTCTGAAATGGTAATTTTGAATAATAATTGGCCTAAAAAGTGTATTTTTATAAATATTTTTGAAGAACTATTAAAGGCACTCAAACTGGGATTTTGAAAAATATTTTGGAAATAATGTAAAATGTTCTGAAAAGTGAATTTTGAAAGATCATACGAGTGAATTTTTAAGAATATTTTTGAAGGATTGTTAAGGGTTTTGAAGCGTAAATTTTTAAGAATATATAGAATTTGTAAATAGGCCTGGACAGCGGGACCTAATATGGGATATAAAAAATAAAATATCTTTGAAGGGCTATCAAAGAACTTGAACGTTTTTAAGGCTGTAAAAAAATAATTTAAAGAACTTTTTTAAGGGCTTCAACCAGTCTGAAACTTGAATTTTTAAATAATTTTGAGGATAATATTCAAGAGCTTATGCCGTGGTTTTAAATGAAAATTCTTAAAGGACTGTCAAAAGATGTATGTGTCTATTTTTAAAAGACTGTCTACCAACCCAAAAATGGAGATTTTGAAAAAAGACAATTAGCAACACTGAAAGAATATTTTAAACAATTTTGTAAAAGACTATCCATGACCCAAGAACGAGAATTTTTGAGGAAAAAATTGAAAATGTATTTGAGGCTATGAAAACTTATTTTAAGAAAACTGTTGAAACAATAATATATGCTTTTAAATGTGGATTTTTAAAATAGACCACGTGAAACAACTTATTCCAAATTTTTCATTTTTAAATATTTATTAATTGTTGACTTTTGATCAATATATCCTTTCTGGCTGTTAATTTAGTTTAAGGTGAGAATTTGAAAAAAAAAATTTCCCAAATACTTTGAACTCCAACGTTTCCCAATCCTACTCCGAAATTCCAAAACAGCACACCTTGCTTATCACGCTAATTACAGCATATAACTATAAAATATGTATGCACTTCATACCTCTCATTTTGCCAAAAAATGTTGCCTATTTTTAGGCTTGTCTAAATAATGTTTTATGAATTCCCCATTTTATGTACCCAATCCGCTACATTTCCATTGCACTGCACCTTAATCCGCCTATCTGTTCCAACTACCCATACATAATTATAAATGAATGTGTGTGTGTGCTCTCATCCGAGCACATCTAACAAAGTATAGATTCCCAGGAATCTAATGCATAATTTTGGGAGGATTACACCCACATACATTGCCGTACATGGTTCGGCACTCACTATGCTAACTAAATAAAATTCCGAAAAACAAATCTCTACTCCTTCTGCCCTCCCCTTCCCTATGCTTTTTGATCACTTTTAATGGCATATTAAAATCTGGCATGCCTTCATTGCCGAGGTTTTGAATACCTAAAACTGTTTTCCGCTAAAGTGTTTTTATCCTTTTGTCGCAAAAACAACGCCAAAGAGGACTGTTAAGCAGGCATTTGTCAACCAAGCGTAAAATGCATTTTCTAATCCTGTATTTTTAGAGGGAGAGAGAGAGCATGAGATTTGAGTGCTTCGCAGGCAGTGTGTTTGCATAAAATTTCGCCCCGCAAACACACTCGCCAAACTTTGGGATACATTAATTTAAATCCACTCAAAACTCAGAATAAATAGTTGTTGTGTTTTCTTTATCCACTTACAGAGTTTCAAAGTTCCATCAACTGCAACAATGCTAATGAAAAAATGTGGTAAAGGGGATGAGGGTGCGAAGGGTAGCAGAAGAGGCGATGATGTTTGAGTTGCTTGATATGCAAATGGATCACTTGGAGGGTGTCAAAACCTTTTGGGGGGTTAGGTCATATGGCGACAAGATTTAAAAGCAAGTATGGCCAAGACCCTCACAATAGCTAAAGTCTGGATATTAGACTTAGACAAAAAGGTGACCTAAATTGATAATTTTTGCAAATATTATTTCTACAAAATAGGAATGCCTTCATTTGACCCAAAAAAAAAAAAAAAAAAAAAAAAAGCAAAAAAAAAAAAATAGGCAAAACGTGAAAAATACTTGAAAATCGGATCGGAGAAATCGTTACATGGGTTCTAAACAGAAATGTGAATCGATTTGACCCATTTTTTGCACCAATGATTTTTGGATGTAATTCAAAAGTCCCTGTCAAGTTTCAAAGCTCTATCCTAAATATAGCTAAATATATCTCATAATAGAGGCGACCCTTTGAAGGTTCTCAAGGAATAATTTGTATACCCTCAGCCTTATGGCTAGAGAGGGTAGAGGGTGAAATAAAAAACTGCAACAAAGTCAAACCCCATAATTTTTATTTCTTTTTTAATTTTATTGAATGAAAGCAAAAAATATCGGAAATAGCATCAAAATTTTAGAATAAGTTTAGATATGTTCGAATTGGTCACCATTGGAAGGAATTATGGCCTTCAAACGGCCAATGAAGCAGTCACATGCTGCGCAAATGTTGCTCTGCGGTATTTTGGAAAATTCCCGGCGAAGCGCTTGCTTGAGGTGATCGACACTTTGGTATTTTTTAGTGCCAACCTTGCTTTCCAAAATACTCCAGACACACAAGTCCAACGGATTGGAATTCGGAGATTTTGGTTTGATTTTGGTGGTCATTGTGCGCTGGAAATGAAGGGAGGGACCTCATTTTGTAACCAATTTTGGGTGGCGGTGGCGCGAGCTGAGTGCGATGGTGTTGAGTCCCGTTGGAATGTCCAACGTCAGCGGCCAAAATATTTGCGTGCCCAAGGCTTTAATACACCCTTCAGAATATTTTCGCAACAATATTTGGCATTTATTCTGATGCCATGGTCTATTAATACGAGCGGAGAGCGACCACTGGCTGTTATGGCGGCCCACACCATCATCGGAGCTCATGACCGGCACTTGACTTCTGTGCTGGTGGCAAGGCCAACCGAAGGTGCACATTTTCAGCTGACCCCTTTGGCAAGCCAACAACATCATTTTGTTTGTTTACAAACTGCTGGACAACGAATGTTTTCTCATCGTAGATAGAGAAACCCAAATTCGACAGTTCACCACTTTCGGCCAAGCGAAGCAATTCTTTAGCTCTTTTGAGTCTATTTTCTTTCTGTTGCGGTGTAAGTTCTTGTTTTTTTTTGGTATTTCAATGACATTATCCCGAGCTCATTTTTCAATATTTGCCGAATGGAATATTGCGATATGTTCAGCTCACGAGCCATTTTTCGGCCACTGCGATGCGGGTTTCGATCAAGTCGCTTCTTTACTTTTCGAACAATTTCTGCTGATGTTACTGTTTTCTTACGTCCACTTCCTTGACGTCGGCCTACGCTACCAGTGTCACGATAACGAGCGATGTTACGAGACACGAAAGATTTATTCCCATTTAAATGCTGGAGTGCTCTAACGATAGCCATAGCCACTTGTATTTTTCCAGCCAAATATAAAGAAATCACACTATTACGCTTGAATTCCGAATCACGAATAACTTCTTTTCAGGAAAACTCTCACCAAAATGCTTTTGTACGCTTGTAAACAATATAATGAGCTATCACTGGAATAATTTTAATAGCTGTCGGACGAGTGGCTTAGAAGTGACAGCTGTCTGAAGTGGGTTGCCGTTTTTTTTTTCATTTCAGCCTGTATTTGCAGTGTTTCTAAGGAGTTCTCTAAGAAAGGAGGTCATTTGACCCCCTAAACTTCATATAGAGGGGGATGAAGTTAATGAAAGAAATGTTCCTCATCAAATTTCATTAAGGGTTGCCGAGATGAGAAACTCTATAGGTTTAACACTTATTCCAAAAAATATAGGCTATAATGTGGGTATATAAAATAATAAATTTTATGTAATTGTTAATTTCGCCAATTTTGAAATTACAACAATTTCTCCCACAGAATTTCGTCATAGGTGTGTGGTGTCAATGCAAAACTTATTCTACATCGAATTTTACTAAGGGTCTAGGAACAAAGGAAATCTCTAAGTATAATAAATAGCAAAAATACATGAGCAACAATTTGGGTATTTAAAGAAGGGAACATTTACGGTGGTTTTAGGGAGTTATCTAAGGAAAGAGGTCGTTTGACCCCCAAAACTTCATCTAAGGGGAATAGTGTTAGTGAAAGAAATATTCCTCACCAAATTTCACTATGGGTTACCGAAATGTGAAACTCTATAGATCTAACCCATATACCAAAAAATATAGGTTACAATGTAGAGGTATAAAATAATCACTTTTATAAAATTGTAAATTTCGTCCTTTTTAGAAATTACACCAATTTCTCCCACAGAACTTCATCACAAATGTTTGGTGTCAATGGGAAACTTATTCTACATCGAATTTTACTGTGGGTCTCGGAACAAAGGATATCTCTAAGTATAATAAATAGCAAAAATACATGAGAAACAATTTGGGTATTTAAAAAAGGGAACATTTACGGAGGTTTTAAGGTGTTATCTCAGAAAAGAGGTCATTTGACCCCCTAAAACTCCATCTAGGACGAATGGAGTTAATGAAAGAAATATTCCTCATCATATTTCACTATAGGTTACCGAAATGTGAAACTCTATAGATCTAACCCATATTCCAAAAATATAAGCAACAAAGAGGGCATAAAAATAACCACAATTTTATAGAATTGTATATTTCGTCAATTTTGAAATTACACCGATTTCTGCCACAGAACTACATCAAAGGTGTTTAGTGGCAATGACAATTTTATTCTACATCGAATTTCGCTAAGGGTCTCGGAACAAAGAAAATTCTTAAGTATAATATATATAGCAACAAAAATATGGGTAACAATTTGGGTATTTAAAAATTTAATCTTATTATTTGCGTTGTTTTAATAGAGTTATCTCTTATCTTGAAATTTTTTTGTGAGATATATTTTTGGGACACCATCCACCTAATACGATTTTTTTTTGATTACTTCCGGTCGTCAGCTTGAAAAAAATCAGAGAAAAAATGTATCAATTAAAGGAATTTCTTTTCTTTTATGACGTCATTTTCCTAAAACGAAGCTTTGTTGGAGATTTTTCCACAAACTCACAGAACCTTTAAGAACCTCTAGTAGAATTCTATGATGAATATAATGTTTGAATAATTTGACTTGTTACGATCCTGTTTAGAAGTGGTTATTAACTACATTTTAAAAAAAGGACCAAAAAAACCCAATTTTTTGACTCATTTGAGGGCTAACATCGAAATATTTATGATATGTTTAACAATGATTTTAAGGTAGACACTATACACTTAAAATGCCTGATTCTGTAAAATTTTAATTCGAAATTTTAAAATAAATTTGTAGAGGGAGGGAACTGACCCCCCCCCCCCCTTTATTTAGTTTAATTTGTGATGTAAACTTTCAAAACGCCGATACTCGTGCCTTCTACTTTCGGTGTCTACTTTCATAATCTGCAAGAATTTCCCTGTAGTTATTTTAGGCTGTGAAAATATTATTATACCCTCCACCATAGTATGGAGGGTATATCAAGTTTGTCATTCCGTTGGTAACACCTCGAAATATTCATTTTAGACCCCACAAATATATAAATTCTTGATCAGCATAAAGTTCTATGTCGATTTAGCAATGTCCGTCCGTCCGTCCGTCTATGGAAATCATTCTAGCATCCAAACGAAATAAAGTAGGTTGATAAAATTTTACTCAAATGCGTATTATACCTGCAGGATTTTTGGTATTGAAAATGGGCCATATAGATCCACGTCTTCCTATAGCCCCCATATAACGGTACCTCCCGATATGCGGTATTTTGATGATTTGAGGGATATTATTTACCGGAATTGTTTCAGTTTTGGTATTTGAAGTTCGTATTGGATACTACGGCTTAAGACAGAAAATGGGCTATGTAAGTTCACGTCTTCCTATAACCCCCATATAACGGTACCTCCCGATATGCGGTATTTTGATGATTTGAGGGATATTATTTACCGCAATTGTTTCAGTTTTGGTATTTGAAGCTGATAATGAATACTACAGCCTATGACAGAAAAATGTCTGTGCAGGTCCACGTCTTCGTATAGCTCCCATATAACGGTACCTCCCGAAATGCGGTATTTTGCTGATTTTAGCGACATTATTTACCGGAATTGTTTCAAATTACGTATATAGAGTTCGTAGTGGGAACTACAGCCTATGACAGAAAATTGTCTGTGCAGGTCCACGTCTTCGTATAGGTCCCATATATCAGTACCTCCCTATATTCCGATATTTTGACGAGTTTAGGTGCAATACCCACCGAAATTGTTTAAGATGTCTTATTTGACGTTCGTAATAGAAGCTATAGCCTGTGACAGAAAATTGTCTATGTTGGTCCAGGTCTTCGCACAGCTCCGATATAACGGCACCTCCCTATATACGATACTTTGATGATTTTAGCTACATTATTCAGCGTTCATTTCAAGTTTCGAATTTGAATATGATAATGATTTATGACAAACAATGCCTATGTAGGTCGACGTCGTATAGACCCTAATATAACGGCTATATTCGGTATTTTTAAGATTTATTTTTTTTAAGATTTAAATAGAATTTTTAAAGGATTTAATTTTTTCAAAGTTCGGCCTAGCTGAACTTACTGCTTTTTAACTTGTTAAAAATTGGTTTTTATATCTTAAATTGTTTTCCTTGAAAAAAATATTTTTTCAAATTTATTTCATGACCCCAAAAAAAGTTCAATTTTCCAGAATTTTTTCTTTATACCCTGCCACATTTCCCTGTCCCTTATTATCCCCTTCACCCAAAATATTGTCACAAATGTAAAGTTAATTCCAATTCAATCCCCCAAAAATTTTAAGTAGACGAAATAATTAGCAGTCTGGCGATGTGAAAGCATTTGCAAATCCATGGTTTTAGGTGGCTTGTCGCTGATTGTACACCGCACGCACACACACACACACTTTGTGCGTTTTCTATTTATCTGCAAGTGTATGTGTGTGTGTGTTCGTGTGCGTATTAACAACTATGTAAATTACATTGTAAATTCAAAGGCTTCAACAAATGGACCACAAGGCCCAACACCAGTCGACCAGTATTTACCACAAACACTGGAATTTGATTTGCGAAATGGCCACACTTAAGACTAAACACCAAGTTATTTATCAGAGAGAGGTTGGGGGTGGTAGGAAAAGGAGGGGAGGGGAAAGAATTTGCCATGAGAGACAATTCCAATGTAATGATGTGTCTTTGTGTTTAATTAGGCTGGCTGTAACACCGGTATAATTGATAAAGACACACATTTTTGGGAATGCGTATTTACAAAGTGTTGCCTACTTTGGGGAGGGTAGTATGGAAAATTATGTTGCCTGCATTTGGGGAGTTTGCTGTGGAATTTTAAGTGATGTGGCCTGATTTCAGGAAGGTTTCACATCAGCTCCTCAGTTTGTTGAATCACTTACCTACAATTTTTTATTTGTGTGTGTTTTTTTTTTTTTTTTTGTCCCACAAAAAGGAAAAAAATCTTGTCCTTGTGCCCGAAAAACTGTTTGCCTTTTCACAAGAAAAATTGGTTTCTTTCCTTAGCCTGTATTTCTTCTTCTTCTTCTGTTTCTTCTTTCTATTTATTTTAAGTTTGTTTGCCTAAAACGTCTTTGGCCTTTAAGTGTTGCTCGCCCATTCTGCTGGTCAATTTGCCGTGATCGTTTCGTTTGTCTTTACTTTCCTCCCCCTCCATCAGCTGCGGGCTGAGCAGATATCAAAATGCAAATTTTATGCAGGTCACTTTGGTGTTGTTTTTGCACAACCGAAGCGTATTTATGTACAGACAATTTAAAATAGTTATATCTTGTGGCTTGCATTTTTCCTAGGGTGCATTTTGAAGGATTTATTTCGTTTGTCAAATATTTAACAATGTTAAGTTAATTTAGCAAAGGCCACAACCATACCAAGAACGGATGGGGGGACAAGGGGAGGCCATGGGATTTTGAGAATGTCACTGGAGCAGAAAAAGTAGACCTTGACACAAATGTTGCTTTGGCAGCATTCAAATACAGAAATTATGAAGATGTGGTTTAAAAAAGAAAAAAAATGTCTTGTGGCAACTTAAAGATTTTGGGAAAAGGGTAAATTATGAATTTATGCAATATTAAAATATTAAATATAGTGAATTTTCCTGAAGAAGATCTTTTATTATTTGACGGAGAATATTTTTTCCATTGACAACATCTCTCTAAGAGGAATTTTTGGTAATCAAATATCCCCTGCAGCAAATTAACTTTGAAAACAAAGCAAAGAGTTTTTCTTTTTTTGGGAACCTAAATGGCTACCCATTTTTTGTTGCTATATGTTGTTCTAAACGATTTACCTTATTCTGGGACCCCTAGTAAAATTCGATCAACAATAATTTTCCCATTGACAATAATTCCCTATAATGGAGTCTTCTAAGGAAAATCGGCACAGTTCAAAAAATGGACGAAATTAAAAAAAAATATATATAAACATTTTTTATTCTGCACAATCACATTATAACCTATATTTTAGAAATATGGGTTATATTTACCGATTTTTTGTGTGTAGCAACTTATAGTGGAATTTGATGACGAACAATTTTTCTATTGACATCAACTCTCTTAGATCGATTTTTGTTGGTCAAATGACCACTCTTCGGAAATAACTCCTTAAAATAACGCAAATAAATAAATAATATTTTTAAATATCCAATTTTCTGGCCATATTTTTGTTGCTTTATGTTCCTTTTTGCGATTTCCTTTGTTTTGAGGCTCATAGTCAAATTCGATCTAGAACAAAATTTTCATTGACACCCAGCTCATAAAATGGCATCTTCTGGGAGAAATTGACATCAGTTCATACAAAGTACAAAAAAAAAATTTGCTATTTTTAACCACTACATTGTAAGCTATGTTTTGGAAGTATGTATTATATCTACCGATTTTTTGTGTGAGGTAACTTATAGTGGAATTTGGTGAGGAACAATTTTTCTATTGACATCAACTCTCTTTGATCGATTTTTGTGGGTCAAATGGCCGCTTTTCGGAAATAACTTCTTAAAAATAACGCATATAAATAAATAATATTTTTAAATCCCCAAATTGTTGCCAATATTTTTGTTGCTATCAGTTCTTCTTACATATTTCTTTTGCTTCAAAACCCATAGTGAAATGCGATCTAGAATAAAATTTTCATTGACACCTAGCTCATAAAATGGCATCTTCTGGGAGAAATATACATCACTTCATACAAAGTACAAAAAAATAATAAAAATGTTGCAATTTTTAACAATTACATTGTAACCTATTTTTTTCTAAATATGGGTTATATCTCCAGATTTTTTGCGTGTGGTGACTTATAGTAGAATTTGGTGAGGAATATTTCTTCCATTGGAATTATACCTCTAAAATGGATTTTTGGTGGTCAAATGGCCTCTTTTTCGAATTAACAGCCTGAAAACAAAGACAAAAGTTCCTTGTCCTAAATGCCCAAGTTGTTGGCCATATTTCGTTCCTATGTATAACAACTACCGATTTCCTTTGTTTTGAGATCCATAATAAAATTTGGTGTAGAATAATTTTTCCATTGACACCAAATCCCTATGATGAAGTTCTGTGGCAGAAATTGGTGTAATTTCAAAATTGAGGAAATTTACAATTTTTAGAATTGATTATTTTATACCTCCACATTGTAACCTATCCTTTTTTGGAATATGGGTTAAATCTATTGAGTTTCTTATATCGGCGACCCATAGTGAAATTTGATAAGGGTTATTTTTCTTATTGACACTATCCCCCCTAAATGGAGTTTTAGGGGCTCAAACGACCTCTTTTCTGAGATAACTTCTTAAAAACACCGCAAATGTGCCCTTCTTTAAATACCTCAAATGTTATCCATATTTTTGTTGCTAAATATTTTACTTATCGATTTCCTTTGTTCCGAGACCCCTAGTGAAATTCTATGTAGAATACACTTGTCATTGACACCAAACATCTATGATGAAGTTCTGTGGGAGTTAATGGCGTAATTTCAATATGGACGAAATTTACAATGATATAAAATTGGTTATTTTATATACTCAGATTGTAACCTATCCTTTTTTGGAATATGTGTTAGATCTATTGAGTTTCTTATTTCGGCGACCCATCGTGAAATTTGATGAGGAACATTTCTGTCATTGACACTATCCCCCCTAGATGTAGTTTTAGGGGCTCAAACGACCTCTTTCTGAGATAACTCCTTAAAAACACCGCAAATGTGCCCTTCTTTAAATACCTCAAATGTTATCCATATTTTTGTTGCTAAATATTTTACTTATCGATTTCCTTTGTTCCGAGACCCCTAGTGAAATTCTATGTAGAATACACTTGTCATTGACACCAAACATCTATGATGAAGTTCTGTGGGAGTTAATGGCGTAATTTCAATATGGACGAAATTTACAATGATATAAAATTGGTTATTTTATATACCCACATTGTAACCTATCCTTTTTTGGAATATGGGTTAAATCTATTGAGTTTCTTATATCGGCGACCCATAGTGAAATTTGATAAGGGTTATTTTTCTTATTGACACTATCCCCCCTAAATGGAGTTTTAGGGGCTCAAACGACCTCTTTTCTGAGATAACTTCTTAAAAACACCGCAAATGTGCCCTTCTTTAAATACCTCAAATGTTATCCATATTTTTGTTGCTAAATATTTTACTTATCGATTTCCTTTGTTCCGAGACCCCTAGTGAAATTCTATGTAGAATACACTTGTCATTGACACCAAACACCTATGATGACGTTCTGTGGGAAATATTGGCGTAACTTCAATGTGGACGAAATTTACAATTACATAAAATTGATTATTTTATACCTCCAAATTGTAACCTATCCTTTTTTGAAATATGGGTCCAATTTTTTGAGTTTCACATATCGGCGACCCATACCAGAATTTGATAAGGAACATTTCTCTCATTGATACTATCCCCCTTAGATGGAGTTTTAGGGGCTCAAACGACCTCTTTTCTGAGATAACTTCTTAAAAACACCAAAAATGTTCCCTTCTTAAAATACCCAAATTATTACCCATATTTTTGTTGCTAAATATTTTTTTTATCGATTTCCCTAGTTCCGAGACCCCTAGTGAAATCGGATGTAGAATACACTTGCCATTGACACCAAACACCTATGATGAAGTTCTGTGGCAGAAATTGGTGTAATTTCCAAAATTTACGAAATTTGCAATCATATTAAATTGATAATTTTATATACCCATATTGTAACCTATATTATTTTGGAATATGGGTTAAATCTATAGAGATTCTTCTTTCCGTGACCCATAGTGAAATTTGATAAGGGTTATTTTTCTTATTGACACTATCCCCCCTAAATGGAGTTTTAGGGGCTCAAACGACCTCTTTCTGGAATAACTCCTAAAAAGCACCCAAAAATTTTCCTTTCTTTAAATATCCAAATTATTACCCATATTTTTGTTGCTAAATATTTTACATATCGATTTCCTTTGTTCCGAGACCCCTAGTGAAATTCGATATAGAATAAAATTGTCATTGACACCAAACACCTATGATGAAGTTCTGTGAGAGATATTGGCGTAATTTCAATGTGGACGAAATTTACAATTATATAAAATTTTCTATTTCATGTACCCACATTGTAACCTATCCTTTTTGGGAATATGGGTTCAATCTATTGAGGTTCGCATATCGGCGACCCATACTAGAATTTGATAAGGAACATTTCTTTCATTGACACTATTCTCCCTAGATGGAGTTTTAAGGGCTCAAACGACCTCTTTTTTGAGATAACTCCTTAAAAACAACGCAAATTTTCCTTTCTTTAAATATCAGAATTATTACCCATATTTTTGTTGCTAAATATTTCACTTATAAATTTCCTTAGTTCCGAGACTCACAGTGAAATTCAATGTAGAATACACTTGTCATTGACACCAAATGCCTATGATGAAGTTCTGTGGGAGATATTGGCGTAATTTCAATATGGACGACATTTGCCATTATATAAAATTGGTTATTTTATACACCCACATTGTAACCTATCCTTTTTTGAAATATGGGTTCAATCTATTAAATTTCATATATCGGCAACCCATACAAGAATTTGATAAGGAATATTTCTCTCATTGACACTATCTCTCCTAGATGGAGTTTAAGGGGCTCAAACGACCTCTTTTCTGAGATAACTCCTTAAAAACACCGCAAATGTTCCTTTCTTTAAATACACAAATTATTACCCATATTTCTGTTGCTAAATATTTTATTTATCGATTTCCTTTGTTCCGAGACCCCTAGTGAAATTCGATGTAGAATACACTTGTCATTGACACCAAACACCTATGATCAAGTTCTGTGGGAGATATTGGCGTAATTTCAATATGGACGAATTTTACAATTATATGAAATTTTCTATTTCATGTACCCACAGTGTAACCTATCCTTTTTTGAAATATGGGTCCAATTTTTTGAGTTTCACATATCGGCGACCCATACTAGAATTTGATAAGGAAAATTTTTCTCATTGGCACTATCTCCCCTAGATGGAGTTTTAGGGGCTCAAACGATCTCTTTTCTGAGATTACTTCTTAAGAACACCGAAAATGTTCCCTTCTTTAAATATCCAAATTATTATCCACATTTTTATTGCTAAATATTTTACATATCGATTTCCTTTGTTCCAAGACCCCTAGTGAATTTCGATGTAGAATACACTTGTCATTGATACCAAACATCTATGATGAAATTCTATGGGAGATATTGGCGTAATTTCATTATGGACGAATTTTACAATTATATAAAATTGGTTATTTTGAATAGCCACATGGCAACCTTTATTTTTTAGGAATATAGGTTAAATCTATTCAGTTTCTTATTTCGGCGACCTATAGTGAAATTTGATAAGGAACATTTCTCTCATTGACACCATCCCCCGTAGATGAAGTTTTAGGGGATCAAATGACTTATTTTTTGAGATAACACCTTAAAAACACCGCAAATGTTCCCTTCTTAAAATACCCAAATTATTACCCATATTTCTGTTGCTAAATATTTTATTTATCGATTTCCTTTGTTACGAGACCCCTAGTGAAATTCGATGGAGAATAAAATTGTCATTGATACCAAACACCTATGATGAAGTTTTGTGGGAGATATTGGCGTAATTTCAATATGGACGAAATTTACAATTATATAAAATTGGTTATTTATATAAACACATTGCAACCTTTATTTTTAGGCATTTAGGTTAAATCTTATTTCGGCGATCCATAGTGAAATTTAATGAGGAACATTTTCCCTATTAACACCATCCTCCGTAGACGAAGTTTTAGGGGGTCAAATGACTTCTTTTCTGAGATAACACCTTAAAAATATCGCATATGTTAAATATTTCTTTATTCTTCAATAATTTCCATAGAGGTGGATTTTTCTAATATATTTTCAAGGACCTCCGGAATTTTTACACATGTTTGAAAACCAGGCCAGGAACTAAGATTTTTTTAGAAAATATTTTTCTCGGACCTTCCAAAAACATGGACATTTTAAAGGGTATTTTTCAAGGTAGATTATTGAAATGGACATTTTCAATAATGTTTTTAAAGGGGATATTTCTGAACAATACCTTATCGGACGTCCCAATATCGTAATATTTTTTTTTTTTGTTATTGTTGTCAAGTTTTTTTTTTTGTGAATTTTTTTACATTTTCACATTTTTTATAGATTCAATTTCAATTTTCATATATCAATATATTTAAAAATCGTCTCCAACTTACCCAACGATAACTTTTCACCCGAATCCGGTGGCAGTGTGAAGCCCAATAAAGCCATCGATGCTATCAGAACACAGGGTATAATTAAATTAAAAAAATAATACAACGTTCGTCGTCGTATGATGATGGCAAATGTTATATCGATATACGGTTCCGGACAGCAGTTGTAGTAGATCTCATTGCGTTTGCCGGGAACGCCTAGAATTGTGCAGGGGGTGGAATAGAAAGGAAAAAGGAAATTGTAAGAAAATTAATAACAATTACAAGAAGTGAGTACATGAATAAAATATGTTTGTAATAAAATATATTTGAATTTTGTTTCCTTTTTGTTTTCAAGTTTTTTTTTTTTTTTTTGTTTTGGTGATGATGTCTTTGAATGTGAAATTGAAATGAATTGAATGGAATATGAGATAGAAATATGTTTCCTGCCAATGACAATTTCAATGTTGACGAATAATGTATGAGAGATTTTATTGGAGAAATATTTAAGATGTTTGAAAAATGAAAAATATCAGAAGGATGTACCATGCCAAAAGATGATAAAGTTACATGCCATAATGGAGAGGTAAAAGGGGAGGATGGGAAGGGATATTTTTCATTTTTTTTTTTTACATAAGAATTATTTGAGAGTGTTTTGTTGTATAAATACAGGTACCATGCAGTATAAATATAGGAGAATAAGTTTTTAATTTGAAGCAATTTTATGGAGCCCCTAAAAGTATGCACGAAAAATGCTCAAAGACACATAAAGAAATAGCCATAATTATTTATCTGGCCTTGTGAAGTTGTTCTTACAACAAAAGACCTTGAGGAGGTCTTCTTTTATTGGAAGACCTTGGATAGGCCTTCTTTAAATTAAAAAATATGAGGAGGTCTTCTGTTTGTAACAGGCCTTGGGAAGGTCATCTATCAATAAAAGGTCTTCTTTCAATAGAAAAACTTTTTCTTCCAAAAGTAGACATTGTGAAGGCCTTCTGTCAACAGACGACCTTGGGAAGGTTTTCTTTCAATAGAAAACCTTGAGGAGGTCTTCTTTCATTAGAAAACCTCGAGGAGGTCACCTCGAAAGTACACATTGTGAAGGCCTTCTGTCAATAGACGACCTTGGGAAGGTCTTCCTTCAATAAAAAGTCCTGAGGAGGTCTTCTGTCAATAGAAGACTTTGGGAAGATCGTCTATCAATAAAAGGTCTTCTGAAGGTCTGCTTTCAATAGAAGACCATATTCTTCCGAAAGTAGAAAGTAGAAGGCCTTCTGTCAACAGACGACCTTCGGAAGTTCTTCTTTCAATAGGTACCATGCAGTATAAATATAGGAGAATAAGTTATTAATTTGAAGCAATTTTACGGAGCCCCTAAAAGTATGCTTGAAAAATGCTAAAAACATATAAAGAAATAGCCATAATAATTTATGTGACCTATCTATGGAAGACATTGTGAAGTTGTTCTTACAACAGAAGACATTGGGGAGGTCTTCTTTTAATGGCAGACCTTGTGAAGGCATTCTTTCAATAGAAAACCTCAAGGAGGTCTTCTGTTAGTAGCAGGCCTTGGGAAAGTCATCTATCAATAAAAGGTCTTCTTCCAATAGAAGACCTTATCCTTCCGAAAGAAGTACATAGAGGAGGTCTTTTGTCAATAGAAGGTCGTGTAAAGGTCTTCTGTCAGTAGAAGACCTTGTGAAAGTCTTATTTCTATAGAAGACCTTGTGAAGGTATTTTTTCGATAGAAGGCCTTCAGGAGGTCTTTTTTCAATAGAACCCCTTGTCAAAGTCTTCTGTCAAAATAAGACCTTATGAAAGTTTTCTGTCAATAGAAGACCTTGCTGAGGTCTTCTGCCAAGAGAAGACCCCTTCTGAAGGTTTTCTTTCAATAGAAGACCTTCTTCAGGCCTTTTGTCAATAGAAGACCATGGTAATGTATTCTTTCCTTAGAAGACCTATCGCTGGTCTCCTTTCCATAGTAGACCTGTTGCAGGTCTTTTTTTTCATAGAAGACCTGGCGCAGGTCTTCTTTTCATAGAAGGCCGGGTGCATTTCTTCTTTCAATTGAATACCTGGCACAGGTCTTCTTGCCATAGAAGACCTGGTGTAGTTCCTCTTTCCATAGAAGACCTGGTGCAGGTCGTCTTTCCATAAAAGGCCTGTTGCAGGATTTCATGCCATAGAAGACCCGTTACAGGTCTTCTTGCCATAGAAGACTTTGTGAAGGTCTTCTTGCCATAGAAGACCTTTTGCAGGTCTTCTTACCATAGAAGACCTGATGAAGGTCTTCTTGCCATAGAAGACCTGGTGCATGTCTTATTGGCATGGAAGACCTGATGCAGGTCTTCTTGTCATAGAAAACCTGTTGCAGGTCTTCTTTACGTAGAAGACCTGATGCAGGTCTCCTTCTCATAGAAGACCTGATGCAGACCTTCTTTCCATAGAAGACCTGGTATAGGTCTTCTATCCATTGAAGACCTGGTTCAGGTCTTTTTTCCATAGAAGACCTGGTTCAGGTCTTCTTTATGTAGAAGACCTGCTGCAGGCCTACTTTACGTAGAAGACCTGTTGCAGGTCTTCTTGTCATAGACCTGATGCAGGTCTTCTTGCCATAGAAGACCTGGTGCAGGTCTTCTTTCCGTAGAAGACCTGGTACAGGTCTTCTTTCCGTAGAAGACCTGGTACAGGCCTTCTTTCCGTAGAAGACCTGGTACAGGTCTTCTTGCCATAGAAGACCTGATGCAGGTCTTCTTGCCATAGAAGACCTGGTGCAGGTCTTCTTTCCGTAGAAGACCTGTTACAGGTCTTCTTGCCATTGAAGACCTGGTGAGGTTCTTTTTTCTTTGAGGACCTGGTACAGGTCTTCTTGCCATAGAATATCTGGTGCAGGTCTTTTTGCCATAGAAGAGCCGATACAGTTCTTCTTGTCATAGAAGACCTGTTACAGGTCTTCTTTCCGTAGAAGGTATAGGTCTTCTTACCATAGAAGACCTGATGCAGGTCTTCTTGCCATAGAAGACCTGGTGCAGGTCTACTTCCCATAAAATACCTTGTCAAGGTCTTCTCTGAAAAACCCTTAAAAGCTTTTAACCTTTAAATTTTTGAATGCAATTCAAACGCCTAAAAGTAGGCTAACCTATTTCCATGTTGTTTATCAATCCTAGAATTATATCAACATTTTCAATTACTTTACTTCGCCTATATTTTTTTTGTGGAAATTGTTTAGTATTTTTTTTAAGAGCCGCTGGTGTGGGGGAGACAATTGAAAAAAAAAAAAAAAAAAGCGGGAAATGTTAAATTGATTGGCTGACGATTGCTTTGATTACATTGTGTCATTAAAACGGACACACCAACGGAAAAGGAGACAAGGAGGAGACAAAAACTCCACAGATACCCGAAAAAAGCACACACATACACACCCAACTTAAATACAATTCTCCTCCAACGAAGCAGTGAATATTTTAACAATCAAACAATTTGCAACTTGCCAAATGGATGGAAAAACTAATGGAAAAAAAAAACAGCAGCTAACGGGGAGTCAAACAAAAAAACTACAAATCAATTGCATGTAGAATTAATTGAAAATTCAACAACAACAGCCAAGAATGTAAAATTCCAAAAAAAAGTAGACAAAGCGAATTAGCAAAAAACGGCAAGGGGGGGAGCCGGTTCCCACTTTACAGCTCCCACCACCCAATAACACAAAATGTAAAGTGAAATCTTGGATGCAATCTAAATGGGTTTTGTGTTTAGTCTCTTTTTTCCACTTGTTTTGTATTGCCAACCATTCCCCCCCCCCCCCTACTCCCCCTCCCCACACAATTTCCCGCTGGCAATTGTAATGTTTTGAAATTTGCATAAAATTCCACACTTTTTCAGGTTAACTTCTAAGTGGCCCCCATATATATGGGGATGTGTGTGTTAGTGTATGTGGCTCTCAGTGTGTACACAAACCACCACAAATGTATAGCAACATTTGTGCAACTTTCCGGTTTGTGTCGTTTGTTCTCCATTCTGGAATTTCTTTATTTACATTTGCTGTTGATGTTCTCTTTTTCTCTTTTTTGTTTTTGCTAGTGACTCACAAAAACAAAAATAAATTCTCCCCTGTTTTCAAAGCATAGTTTTTTGTGTTTACAAAAATTGTTGGTGGAAAAAAGCAGCATACTTTTAGGATACTTAATTAAATTTGAACTGGACAGTGGCGGCATACTATTTTGGGTACTATATTAAATTGGACTGCACAAGAGCATACTTTTAGGAGACATATATTAAATTCGGCTGAATTGGTGTGTGTGTTTTATTAGATTTTAGGTAAAAAAGAGAAAATGGTAATTCCTGGTAATGGAAGTAACAAATTTTGCAATGATAAAAATTAGATATGAGGATTAAAAAAAAAAACTTACATACATGCGTATAATAATTAAGGTAGGAGAAAGGAGAACTTTTTTTAACATAGGAGAATTTTTTAAACATCTCAAACAAAACTTGAAAAAAAATGTAGACTTCTTCATTTATCCCCAGAAGATTTAAATTACCTACAGCAGCCTTTTAGGGTCTTCTATTGCTGGAAGAAACTTGTAAGGCAAGTTGGAATGACTTCTTCCCATAAAATATTATTAGAGGATTCATGGACGATTTTTAAACGCCTTCCATTCGAAAAAGTTTGTTAAAAAATTTTTGACAATATCAAAATTATCTTGTTTTTTTTTTTTGGGCTTGAAGACCTTTAGTGTTTTTTACTTTGGGAAAAAAAGCGTTAGGCAAGGACCTTTAAGAAAATTTGGAAAAAAAAGCCTTAGACAAGGACCTTTAAGAAAATATGAAGATCTTCAGTCCAAAAAAAAAAAAAAAAAAAAAAAAACTCAAAGAACCCTCTTTCCATAAAAGGCCATCTCAAATTCGTCTCGTTTTTTTATTTGTTTATTTTTTGTGGGGGGGGTTTTCTGAAGCATTTACCATATTTCACGTTCGAAAAAAATTAAAGAAGGTATGAGGTATATACAGAAAACCTATAGAAAAACTTCTATCTACGAAAGATTGTCAAAGAAATTTGTTTCCATGAAAGACCCTCTGAATGCCTTGCCTTTTTTTTATTTTAAAATTATCAAATGTGGCTTCTGAGAGTATTTTTCCCAGATCTTTTGGGAAAAAATTCAAAGGAGGATCTTTATCAGACTACTCTGCACAAACTTCCAGCGTTGAGTTT
Source organism: Musca domestica (assembly GCF_030504385.1). Lineage (NCBI taxonomy): Eukaryota > Metazoa > Arthropoda > Insecta > Diptera > Muscidae > Musca > Musca domestica. The sequence goes on from NW_026712369.1 coordinate 1,567,457, forward strand.
CATAAGGATGTTTGGCCGACTTTCAATAATTTCTAAGTGTATTTTTGGGGCATTCGCCCAGACGCCCTAACAAGTGCAAGCCTGTAATTTTTGATAAGAACTTTGGGCTACCCTTAACCGCAATCAAGCAAGCATTTTTAAAAGAATTTTGGACGGACTTTAATTACCTTTAATGGAAAATTTTTAAGGAATATTGAACGACTCTTAAGAGCTTCCAAACTTGGTGTTTTTAAGGAATTTTGGGCGACTTCAATGCTGGAGTTGTTTTTGAGGAATTTTGGGCGACTTCTATTGCCCTCAAATTGAGGATCTTTAAAGAGGTTTTGGGCAACTTTAAATAATATTTAAGCGCGAACTTTTTTTTATGGAATTTTCGGTTACTCTTGTCTGTCTGCCGGTTTTGCCGACAGATGTATACCCTCAGCCAATTTTCGATGATTTAAATATATTTTGACTTCTGTTATGATTATTCATATGTTTGACCCACTATGAAGTAGGTTTCGAACGAATGAGCCAATATTTTCCATTTCGTATCCGACCTAAAAATTATAACAAGAATACTGCGACGTTCCAGATTTGGACTATATCGACTACTTCCTTCACTTCATATGAACATAAAAAATGTTAAAATGTGCTTGAGATATGACGAATGTCCAAAGTTTCCTTGTTCATACTTCATCTAATGCAGATAAAGATGGTAAGGATGGTATGGCCACAATTACAAGAAAATCAAACATTTATATCCAGTTTTATGCAAAGTCACAAATTCTACATTCATCTCAGAGAAATATTTAGATATAGCAATTTGCACAAATTCGCTGACTTGTTTCCAGAAGAAATGGTCCTTTTCATCCCATTTTCACAGCAGATCTTATTTTTGTAGAAATAATGGAATGTGTAAAATATGAAGAGAACGGGATCGTTTTGGTTATTCGAAACTTTGATCCTTTGTGGGGGAGGTGACAGAAGGAATGGTCCAATCTCTACCATATTTATTACAGATTTTGTGTTATTGAGATCTGCATTGGAATCGGATGTTAATTTCGCGGTTTATGAGCTTAATTCAAAATTCAAAATTTTTACCCTTTGTGGTGCAGGTACCAAAAGGAGTGGACCTATATGTCCCATCGTCACACCAAATCTTGGGTTAATAAAAATATTGTGATGTGTGTATCGATTGAAGACAATCGGACACTTGCCTCACATTTTTAAGACTTATAAATATTCAAAATTTTGACCCTATGTGGGGAATATACTTGATGGTGTGGACCGATATTGTCCATTTTCGCACCTGACGTACGTTTGACAATTACGATGCACCAAATTTGGATACTAACTTCGAGAGTAATCATGCTCACCAGCCAGACAGGCAGACGGACAGACATCGCTAGATCGACTCTTAATGCCCAGAAATGGATGTGATCCAAATAGACCTGGGGTCTAAAACAGTTATTTAAAAAAAACCTTGTTTGGCCGTATCACATGATATATACCCTGAGGGTATAATTAAGCAAGATTTTTTTTAAGAAATTTGTGGTACACCAGAGAGGCCTTCAAGCTAAATCCGGCATTCCCGAAAAAATAATGTTCTTAAATATATAAAAATTTCCTATGCGAGCCATCTCTGGATCTGGCACAAAAATGCATTGCTGAACTATTTTTTTATAAATCTGGGGAATGGACTTTTTATTGTTTTTTTTTTTTTTTTTTTTTTTTTTTTAATAAAAATATGCTTTCAAATTTGCAGGACCTCTAAAGGATTTTTTACGGTTGTGTTAGAGGATTTTTAAGACAGTTTCCAAAACAATCTGAGGGATGCTTTTTGAGGTGGCTGGGGAGGCTAATTTAGGAATTCAAGGGTTTCATAAAGATTATTTCAGAGGTATTCTACAGGGATTTTTAAAATCTGACTATAAACATTTTTGAAAGCTAAATTATATACCTTAAATTCGGCTTTTAAAAATTTTTTCAAAGTTTACGTAGAGATCTATTTTTTTTGGGTTAAGCGATTTTTTCAAAGCTTGTTTAGAAGAGTTCCGAAATATTTTTCAAAACAGTCTTAAAAGCCTCAGACGAGCATTTTTAACTTATATTTCGCAAAGCCTACTAAAAGGACCTACAATTTTTCAAGGATTTTTAAAGCAGAAATAAAGGCTTTTCAGAGAAATTACAGGGTGAGATGAAAAAACTGTAGCTAACATCAGACTGCTGTCATTTCTAAGCCAATCGTACGACAGCTGTTAAAATTATTCCAGTGACAGCTCAAATTGAAAAATATTGAAAAATGAGCTCGGGGTAAAGCCATTGAAATTCCAAAAAGTGCAAGAACACACACTGCGACGGAAAGAAAATAGACTCAAAAGAGCTAAAGACAGTTGTTTCGCTAGGCCGAAAGTGGTGAACTGCCGAATTTGGTTTTCTCCGATGACAAAAAATTCGTTGCCCGGCAGTTTTTAAACAAACAATATGAATTGTGTTTACTTGCCAAAGAGGTCAGCTGAAAATGTGCACTTTTGGTTGGCCTCCAGAACAGAACTCAAGCGCCGTCCAGGACGATGGTGTGGGTCGCCATAACAGCCGATGGTCGCACTCCGCTCGTATTAAACGACCGTGGCATCAGAATAAATGCCGAAAATGTTCTGGAGGGTGTATTAAAGCCTTGGACACGCAACAATTTTGGCCGCAGACCTTGGACATTCCAACAGGACTTAGCATCATCGCACTCAGCACGCGCCACCCAAGAATGGTTACAAAATGAGATTTCTGGCTTCTTTTTCAGCGCACAATAGCTCCCTAAAATCTCCGGATAACAATCATTAATAATTCGTGCCAATGGTGACCAAGCGCTTCGCCGGGTATGGGCCAAAATACCACAGAGCAACATTCGGGCAGTGTGTGACGGTTTCATTGGCCGTTTGAAGGCCATAATTCGTGCCAAAGGTGGCCAATTCGAATAAATCTAAACTTATTCTAAAATGTTATGCCATTTCCGACATTTTTTGCTTCTATTCATTTAAAATTTAAAAAAAATTTAAAATTTATGTAGGGATAAAAATTAAAATCGATTTTTTAAGAAAATTTGTAGTACTTCTGAGAACCCTTTTTAGGGCCCTACAGGACATAGCTATTTTACAATTGAAAAGAAATTAAAAGCGGTTTTTTTAAAAAAATTGCAGTACTTCTGAGAACCCTTTTTAGGACCCTGCAGGATATAGCTACTTACAATTGAGAAATGGAGAGCTAAAGCCAGTGAAAATCTTAAGAAAAAGATTAAAACCTTTTGTTTTTGGTTTTAATTTTGATGGCATCGAAAAAGGGACAAGTATTTGCAGTGATACGGGTCTATCGAGACCTGCAGAAAAATATTTTTCTCAAAAACTTAAAATTCGTGAAATTTAAAAATTGCGACACATTTTCTAAAAATTAGTGATCTGCTATATCCGTGCTATGGTGTGCCTGTATCGACCTTTCTACGGGCATAAGATTTGTACCAGCTCTTCTAGAGTTTGAAGAACTGATCCAAGGTCTTCAATTTCTAGAAAAGCTTGAAGTTGTGCAGAAGAACTTTAACTTATGTAGGCCAACCATTAAAAGAGCATATATTAAAGGTCTCCTCTTTGGAGACTTGTGGGCAAAATTGTAAAAATTGTATATTTTTTAAATATTACATTTATAAATTTAATAAAAAAAAATATCAGCATGCTTTTTATGAGGGACTAAAGAAGTTGAAATCATTTTTTCTTATTTTTATGAATTTCTGGTGGCACTGAAAAACGGTCAATTAATTTTGGTGGTCACTTTACAGAGATTAATTGAGACATTCAGAAACATATTTTCCTTAAAAATATAAAATTCGCGAAAGATGCTGAAAATATTTTCTAAAAAAAAATTAGCGATCTGGAATATGGTTTGCCTGTACCGACCTATCCATGGGCATAAGATTTGTACCAGCTCCACTCAAGATTGAAAAACTGATCCAAGGTCTTCAATTTCTAGAGGAGCTACAACAATCCATAATAGAGCATATTTTGAAGGTCTCCTCTTTGGAGACTTGTGGGCAAAATTGTAAAAATTGTATATTTTTTAATATTTAAATGTTATAAATTTATATATTTAATAATTATCATTCATTTATAAATTTAATAAAAAAAAAAAAATATCAGCAAGCTTTTTATGATTTATTTTTAAGTTTTTTCTTTATTTTAAAAAAAAAATATTTTATTTTTTATATTTAAAATAAAAGTAAAAATTGTATATTTTTTAATATTTAAAATTTATAAATTTATATATTTAATAATAATCATTCATTTATAAATTTAATAAAAAAATATCAGCATGCTTTTTATGATTTATTTTTTTTATTAATTTTCTTTTCATTTCTTATATTTAAGTAAAAAAAAACTACAACATGCACTACAATATTGAATTTCAAAATATAAATTCTTGATGTGATATGACTTGATATGTTGATTTTTTAGGGTGCATTAAATTTTGATAATGACATTTTATGGCGATAAAAAAATGTCTCCCAATTTGTTTTGAATAATTGAAAAAAGATTTTTTTTAATTTGAATTTCAATACTAATTTCGCTTCTCGTTGCCAATAATCAGATTTCCTTGCAATTGTTTTCCGATAGCAACAACAAAAAAGATTAACAACAAACATTAGCTTACCTTAGAAAATAAATTAGATTTCTTTATTTATTTATTTTTTTTTTTTTTTCAGGAAAAAATATATATTTTTTCAATTAAGCAGAAATTATATTTTTTTTTCAATTTCCCCTGGCAATGGAGAAAAAATATAACTTCCGCTTAGTTGGTGTGGAGAGAATACAGTGTAGAATTCTACGTGTATTTACGTTTTTATTTTCCTGGGCATTTCTGCCACAGAAAAAACGTCTTCTGTTTTACATAGTGAAACATTTAAGGCGGCTATTTCGGTCTTGTAAAGTTAAAGCGCCCAAGTGTATGCAGTGAAAATTTTTGTTTGTTTGTTTGTTTGTTTTGTGTTGATTTCATTTGGTTTTTTTTTTTTCTATTCAGCAAATCCTCAAAACTTGGTGAGGGTGTACGATTTGTTTTTGCATTTGTTTGTTTTGAACTATTTTGTGATTTTTTTTTTCATTTTCATTTTTTGTTGTGGGAGGGTGAGAACACTGGATAAGTGAAGAATTATAAAATTTTCAACAATTGTAGCAGGATTTTCTTTTTTTCTGATTTTTTTTTCTGATTCCTTATTGCCTAACAAGTTTATTGTTCGTTACGGATGTAAGTTTTAACGTTTCTGATTAATGGTTTTGTTGTTGTTGCTGCTGTTGTGCTGCAGAAGCCTGGTGTCAGTCCTTAAAGCAAGTGTAGGTGGAGTTCAATAAAATTTTGAGTTTTGTTATTGTTTCTTTAAGAACAATTTTTCTGTTGTTGTTGTGGAAGGTGTATGAGAGAGAGAGAGCAAGTGGAGAAGTGGAAAATATGGTTGTGATTGCTGTGAAAAGTTATTGATGTGAAAATCACGATAATAGAGTTGAAAGTTTCGAAAAACATCATGGAGTACTTGAGAAAAAAATTATTCGAAATTGTGTTTACATGAATTGCGGAAGCACTTGTGTTTCAAAATTAAAATGTGGTTCTTATTGAATTTTATATTCCACCTAGGGCCTTAAATAGGATTTTTATTGATTTTTTTTCAAAATTAAGTCAGGACCCGAAATAGGACGTTTTATTATTTCTGAAGGTTTTTTACATATTTCAGATCCTTAAATTATGATAAACGGATTTTTTCCCAGGCTGATTAATTTTTTTTGGAGGATTTGTAAGGCCTAACCCAGGACCCAAAAACAAAAAAAAAAAAAACGTTTTATAACTTTTGTTTTTTTTTTTTTTTTTTTTTTTGAGGGATCTTTAAATTTTTCCGATCACTATATTTCGATAAATTATTATTATTTTTTTTTTTTTGAAAGTTGGTTCTATAGGATTTATAAAGTCTCTAACTTCGCTTAATAAATCCTATATGAAATAAAAAAGCTTTGGAATAAATCTATTTATCCTTAAGAGTGACCCCAAAAAGACGTTTTATAACTTTTGTATTTTTTTTTTTTTTTTTTTTTTTTGAGGGATCTTTATATTTATCCTGAAGAGTGACCCCAAAAAGAAGTTTTATAAATTTTGAAGGTTTGTTTTTTGTTTTTTTTTTTTTTTTTTTTGTTGAAGGATTTTTAAATTTTTCCGATCCTTATATTTGGATAAATGAATTTTTTTTCCAAAGTTGGTTCTATGGGACTAATAAAGTCTCTCAGTTTGCTTAATAAATGCTATATAAAATAAACGGGCTTTGGAATAAATCTATTTATCCATAAGAGTGACCCCAAAAAGACGTTTTATAACTTTTGATGGTTTTTTTTTTTTTTTTTTTTTGAAGGATTTTTAAAATTTTCAGATCCTTATATTTGGAGATTTCCAAAAGGAAATTTTAAGGTTGTCTTTCCTAAGCGATTTTTCATAGCTGGGAGTACTTCAGAAAAAAAAAATTATTCGATACTGTGTTTACATGAAATGCGGAAGCCCGTGTGTTTCAAAATTAAAATAAATAAAACTAGTGAATTTTATACTCCACTTAGGTCTTAAAGTGGGATTTTTTATTGATTGATTGATTTTTATTTTGAACACCAACCCAGGACCCAAAAAGGACGCTTTAAGATTTTTTTTTTTTTTCGAAAAAAGATCTTTACATTTTTTAGATACTTAAATATGAATAAATGATTTTTTTTCCAAAACTGGTTGTTATTTGAAGGGAATTAGAAAAAGGATGATTTTTGATTTTTGAAGAATTTTTAAATTTCTTTGAGCGTTTTGTTTTTCAATATCTCGAACCCAATATGGCGGAGGTATCAGAAGAAATAGTGCGATCTCTACCATCTTTATAACATATCTTGTGTTCATGGAAATAATGAGATGTGCCAAGTCTGAAAGGAATCGGATTGTAATTCCGTGTTTTATAGCCTTCACGATTTTTTTTTTTAAATTTTTAACCTTTGTGAGGGAGGTACTTGATGGACCCATAACCGATATTGCCCATTTTCGCACCTGACCAAGCACTGATGAAAATATTAGGATTCAAAGAGTTGGAGCAAAATTGGATTATCCTTTCTCCTTCTGTGCAGTTAATAATTTTCTTTGAAAATGTCGACAATTTGTATGGGAGGTACCAGAAAGAGTGGGTCGATATTGCCCATTTTCGAACACGATCTAAATTTGACACTAATATTACGAAGTACCAAGTTTGGATAAAATCGGATACTCCCTTCGAGAGTTATCGTGCGCAACAATCAGCCAGAAAGACTGACGGACGGACATCGCTAGATCGACTCCAAATGTTCTGAAACGGATTTGGTCCAAAGAGACCTAGGGTCTAAAATCGTTATTTCGACTAGGCACGTTTTGGCCGTATCAAATGATATATACCCTCTGTAGCCATATGGCTGAGGGTATAAAAACCTTAAATGTGGGCCTTTTTTTAAGGAATTTGTTATTCGACCTAGGACCTCGAGGGTACATTTTTTATTAATTTTTTAAAAACTTTTTTTTCAAAAATAATGGACGTTTAAGGATTTTGTTTAAGAAGGATTTTTTATAAGATTTTCAAGAAGGCAGGTTAAGTTCGTAAATGGGACATGTCGGTCCACGTTTTCGTATAGCCCCCATATAACGATACCTCCCAATATTCCGTATTTTGATGATTGTAGCGACATTATTTACCCGATTTTTTTCACATTTCGTATTAGAAGTTTGTAATGGGTAGAACCCATGCCAAGCCTATGAAAATAACTTATGCAGGTCCCTGGTATAAAGGTCAACATTTACATGATATCTTTCGGAATTCCTTGAATTTTTTCAAGTTCCTTCCAAATGGTGGAGGGTATTAAAAGTTCGGACCGACCGAACTTACCTGCCTTTTTACTTGTTTTTTTTAGAAGTTCTTTTTAGCAGATTAAGAGGATTTTTGAAATGCGAATCTTTAAAGGTTGTGTTTAGAATTTCTTAGGGTATTTTTTTATTCCTGACTTATAGGGGGTTTTTGAAGAAATTTCGAGGTTGCTCTAGAGGATTTTATTAAGGATATTTCAAAAATATTTAACCATAATTTTGAGTAGTCATCATTGGAAAATTTTGAAGGCTGAATTGTATGCCTTCAATTCAAATTTTTAAAAGAATTTTTAAAGGAAGATATACTTTATCTTCTAAGATATTATTCAAAGCAGACTTAATGGACTTCAAACGGAGTTTTTTCGAAATTGAACTCATTCGTGTTTTTTTTTAAATTTTTTTCTTTCAGAGCAAGAATACTTAAATGTGGATTCCTAATGAATGTTCTCTCAACCTCAAACTTGGATTTTTTTAAAGGATTTTAAGGATTTGTTTGAAGGCCTCAAAACGTGATAATCAATGCCTCAAAATGAGGATTTTTTTAAAGATTTTCAATTTATGCTCAGTGGCTTAAAGCTTACTGAGAGGCTTTCAAAGGATTTTTGAAAGCCGCTATAGATGCCTTAGACGCGTATTTTTTTAGCCTTAGTGGAATTAATAATTGATTTTAAAAATTATTTTTTTAAGCGGACTTAGGCGATTTTTATCGTTTCTTCACGCCAAATCTTCAAATCTGACTTAGAGAATTTTTAAAGATTTTTTGCAATTCTCATTTACAGGTCTTAAAATTATATTTTAAAAGCCGTACCTTTTTTTAGAGAATTTTCCAAATCCGTCTGAAATCGTGGATTTATAAAGGAACATTCAAAGCTAATTCGGAGTCCTCAAAAGTGTATTTTTAAGAAATTTCCCAAAATCGGCTTAGATCCTTAAAAATTTATTTTTATAAAGGATTTTTTTGAGGCTGACTTAGAAGCTATATTTGTGGACTTTTAAAAGATTTTTTTCCAATCTAGCTTGGAGTCCTTAGATATGAATTATTTAAGAAATTTTCAAAATTCTCTTAGAGGCTTAAAACTTTTATTTTTAAATGATTTTTATAAGCCTTCAATTTGGAGTTTCAATCGATTTTTTAAAGTAAAGTTAGGGTCGTTAAACGTGTATAAAATTTTGAAGTCACTGAAGTTGGGAATCCTTAAACGTGGACTTTTAAAAGATTTTTGTCAAAGCTGACTTGAAGTCCTTAAATACGTATTTTTTTAAGAAGCGTTTCAAGGTCCTCTCAGATCGAATTCGTAGGGATAATTTTAATTTTTTTTTATATTTTTTTTTTATAATTAACAGAAGGCCTGCATTGGATTTTTTTTTTTTTTTTTTGAATCTTATTAATGGGTTATTGAAGATCTGATTTAGATACTTAATCGCGATTTTTAAATGAATTTTTCTCTTTCAATTTTGAAATGTCAATTTTCTTAGGAATTTTACAATGAACTTTAGGAGATTTTTAATAAATTTTGGAAGAACTGTCCCAGATCCTTAAATTCGGACTTTGTAATAAATTTTCGAAAAGCTTGCGTAGGTCTTTAAAATTGGATTTTTTATGTTTTTTCAAATCCGGCTCAGAGTCCTTTAACATGGATTTTTATAGAGCCCACCAAGGTCCTTCAAGTTTGACTTTTCAATGAATATTCGGGAGCTGTTATGGGTTCTGGCACATGGGTTTTTTAATGCATTTTTATAGAGTTGTCATAAATACTTAAAATTGGATACTTTTATGACTTTTAGAGAGCTGACTTGGATACATCTTGAATTTTATAAGGCCGAATTTTTAAGGAGCTGCCCGATTTTCAAAGAGTTTATATAGCCGATCCAGGGCCTCGTATGCGGAATTTTTAAAGAGCTTTTGCAGATCCCAGCTATGGCCTCAAATTTGAACTTCTTCTTTTATGAACTTCTAAACTATGATTTTCGGATTGTTTGGATACAGATTGTTTAGTAATTTATATCATATTTTTTTCAGAGCTCATTAGGAGGAGCTAAACGTGAATTTGTTTATCATTTTGAAAATTTCACTAGGAGATCTTACTCGGTGATTTTTAAAATTATTTTTTATGTACAATAGAAATCCCCATTCGTGCATTTTCCAATATTTTTTCGGATTTCAATAGGAGGCTTCAAACGTGGACATTTCCAATATTTTTTCGGAGCTCATAGAGGCTCTTAAATTTAGAATTGTTTAGTAATTTTTCAGAACCTAGTAGAATTACTCTAAAAATATGTTTTTCATAATATTGCAGAATCAGTGAAAAAATCCTAAAAGTGAATTTTTTAAATACTGGTATTGGAAATCTCTAAAAGTGAAGTCATTAATAATTTTGCAAAGCTCAGTATTTTTTTTTTCAAAGTTCATTTATTTAGAGCCCAATTTTTTTTTTTTAAATTGTTGAAGCTCAAATGATGACATTCAACGTGATTTTTTAAATAAATATAGATTATCAATAGGAGGTCCTATTGGCAGATTTTCTAATATGGATATTTTTTTAACGTTTCATAGGTGCCTGGATTAAAAAAAAGATAAGTAGGCCTCAAATAAATAAATAATTTGTAAGAGCACAATGGTATATCCTAAAAACGGTTTTTTTCAAGTGGAAGACCCTAACACGGTTTTTTCAACAAATTTTTAGAGACCTGTCATATTTTTACCAATTTTTATTGTTTTTTAACTAATTTTTTTGAGTTCAGTAAGTAACTCCAAAAGTGGATTTTTTAAATAATTTTGTAGATCTACTTTTTTCAGGGATTGGAGCCCCAAACAAGGAATTTTTAATATTTTTAGACCATAGAGGATGATCTGTGGGAATCTCAAAGCGAAGATTTTTATAATTTTCCTGTTTCCAAAAGAAGCCCTAAACGTGGAATTTAAAATGAATTCTTAGAGTTCAATATGAGATCCTATTCAATATTTTTTCTATAATTTTTCAGAGCTCATTGGAAGACCTCAGAAAAATTTTTTTTACAATCATGTTAACAATCAAATTACAATAGGAGGCCTTAAATGTGGATTTCTTAATAAGCTCTAAGAGCTTAGCCCAAATTTTTCAAAGCAGAATAAGTGTCCCTAACATGGTTTTCCATATTTTCCTCAACATGAGACCCGGAACTGGATTTGTTTTTAATTTTTCATACCTCAATATGTGATTCAATTTTTTTTCAATTATTCTTCATAACTTCATACTAGGACCCTAATGAAGATTTTTTATAATTATTAAAGTCAAGAAGAGTCTCTAAGAGTGTACTTTTAATGATTTTCAGGGCTCAGAGAAGGAGGCCTTTAATGTGATTTCTTATATTTTATTTTTGGAGCTCTTTGGGTGGTCCTAGAGGGATATTTTGTAGTACCTTTTGACCAGAGTAGATGCCCTTAAGGTTAATATGTTTAATATTTTTTTTAGATCTCACTAGGAGGTTCGACGATATCTTACGAAGTTTTTAATAGAAGGCTCCAAAAATTGATCTATAAATTATTTTTCTAGAGCTCTGGAGAAAGCACATGGAGTCCCTAAAAACTAATTTTTATTAAATTGTTGATATATTTTATATTTTTTCCTAAAAATTTCAAGAACTCAGTAAGACCTGAATTATTGAATTATTTTTGTAGAGTTTTGTTGGAGACCCGCAAGCATGGATTTTTCAATTTTTTTTAGGATTCCAAGGCTATGTTGCAGTTTCTGGGCGATTTTTAAAATTATTGCAGCGAATTTCGAACCTCAAAATTGGATAGACAGACGATAATTCTTAGCTCTTCCCATATATTACACCTTTAATGGGTCTCTTATAGCCAGAGGTCCATCCTTTCCAAATATCCTTTTCCTAATAATTTTCTATTCAAATAAATTTAAAATCATTCTTAAACTGTTCTCCATTTCCTGTCTTTATTTCCAATAGCCATGAATACCATTAAAACAAAATTTCCAAAAACCCATAACCAATAGAAGACTGCTTACCATAAATCACACAAATCAAGAGCACCCCTCTTTCTTCAGGACCTATCTCCCTCGCAAACACTTAAAATAAATGTCTATTCCCAGCAGAAACCAAATCGATGGAGTATCCTTACCATCACCATTGAATTCACACCTTCAAAGTGAATGGCTCAATGGCTAGCCGCATGGATGGTCAGATGGTGGGCACACCATCATCCACCCAGACTATATCTCTTACAACAACCACAACAATGTGGTATTAAATGTTCCCCCCCCAAAAAAGAGAGATCTTCCATTCGAAAAGTTAAAACAGAAGATAAATATTTTGCCAACCTTAGTTGAGTGTAAATAACAGAAATGGAAGAATAATTTATGAACTGGAAAAGGTAGCTTGGCTCGGTGACAGCTATGAGTTAAGGGAAATATTCAAATTCATGACCATGAAGCCAAGCGGGAGGAGCAGGGCACATATATTTCCTACATGAATATGTATATCAAGGTTGATGTTAGTTTTATTATACCATATGGGATTAAGTGAAACATATTTAAAGTTTTGCAAAAGTTTGTTTAGGCAAATCAAGGGGCTTGCCAGAACACACACACACACATATGAATCTGCATGATATCCACTAGATTTACTCGGCAGTGTAATAATTTGTCAAAACTATTTGTTTAAACTTGGTTTTAATTTTTTCGAAACATCAAACATTTTCTTTTTTTTTTATTTCCAAACTATAATCCGATTACGAAAGGCGTGAAAAACTTTGCCATTGCCAGTCAGCCTTTGGTAGCCCCTCTCCCCCCTCACAATTGAGTTTATTTATGGAATTTTCAAAAATTAAATAAATCAAAAGAATTTCCTGCATTTCAAAATCAAATTCCCAACTTTTATTTATGAATTCGAACTATCGTGCGTATAATAAATATCCACCCATTGCCAATAATAACAATCATACGCTCCATTGAATCATTAAATTAATATCAATCATACGCACTGGATACAAGTATGTAGCTAGCTCGTCATTGGCATTCAATAAATTTTAATTAAAATAATTTTTGGGCAAGGAATTTTGGTTTGAAATTCAATGCAAAAAGGGTGTAGAGATTGGTATGATTAGATTAAAAAAAGTAAAAAACATTAAGTTAGGCCAAACTTTAGGGTAAATGATACATTAGAGCCCATTGTGACCCACATATACCAATTTTTAGACATATTCATGGGAAAATGTGCCAAAAATCATCCAAATTCTGAATATCGGGGAATACGGCTATATGAGGCTACACAAAAACGTGGACCTATACATACAGTGTTTCGCCAAAAGAGCTAGAACCCATTAAGACCAACAACTTCTAGACAAAATTGCGAAGAAATGAGGCAAAAACCATTAAAATTCCGAATATCGGGAGGTACCGTTATATAGGGGGCTATTCCAAATCGTGGACCCATACATGCAATGTTTCGCCAAAGGAGTTAGAACCCATTATGACCTACAAATGCCAATTTTCAGACAAATCCGTGGAAAATGTGAAAAAAATCAACAAAATACGGAATATCGGGAGGTACCGTTATATGGGGACTATACCAAAACGTGCACATATAATTTCAATGATTCGCCACACGAACTGGGACCCATTATGGCCTACAAATACCAATTTTTAGACAAATCCGTGAAAAAATGTGGCAAAAATCATCAAATTACCGAATATCGGGAGGTACCGTTATATGGGGGCCACACCAAAACGTGGACCTATAATTACAATGTTTCGCCACACGAACTAGGACCCATTATGACCCACAAATACCAATTTTTAGACAAATCCGTGAAAAAATGTGGCAAAAATCATCAAATTACCGAATATCGGGAGGTACCGTTATATGGGGGCTATACCAAATTATGGACCCATACATGCAATGTTCCGCCACCGGAGCTGGAAACCATTATGACCCACAAATACCAATTTTTAGACAAATCCGTGAAAAAATGTGGCAAAAATCATCAAAATACCAAATATCGGGAGGTACCTTTATATGGGGGCTATACCACAACGTGGACCTATACATACAATGTTTTGCCACACGCTCAGGGACCCGTTATGACCTACAAATACCAATTTCCAGACAAATCCGTGAAAAAATGTGGCATAAATCATCAAAATACCGAATATCGGGAGGTACCGTTATATGGGGACTATACCAGAACGTGGACCGATATATCTCATTTTCAATACCAACCAACCTAGACACAATGCAAATAGCTCTGCTAAATTTTGGCGCTCTACGTCAAATATTGTGGGCTGTATCGTGATTTCAACAGACAGACAGACGGACAGACAGACAGACAGACATCGTTAAATCGACTTAGAATTTTATGCTGATTATGAATATATATACTTTATGGGGTCTGAGACGAATATTTAAGGATGTTACAAACGGAATGACAAAGTTAATATACCCTCCTTTCCTAGGTGGAGGGTATAACAAGGGAACTGATGAGAATTGGTGGCTCTTTTCGAAAGCTAGGTATTCTCTGCCTTACCCCCTGGTAAGTATTACCATCGTTCTCCACTAATAAACCAGCGTTGTTTTTATAAAAACAACAATAATGGAAGTAAGCCTGACTATTCTGCAACAACGAAGTACGAGAAAGATGTTCTTCCCCTGAAAATTCTGCAAACCTCTAGCAAGTCTAATAGGTTTTTAAATAATTTTTCAGAATTCACAAAGATTTTTTACATATTATTTTTCAGAGGTCAGTAGAAGGCCCAAAAGTTATATTTTTATAATTTTAAAGGGTTCAGAAGGAGATATCAGACGTGTTTTTTATTTGATTGGTCAGAGCTAAATCGAGATGGACTTTTATGCTGATCAAGAATATATATACTTTGTGGGGTCCAAAATGTATATTTCGAGGTGTTACAAACGGAATGACAAACTTAATATACCCTCTATACTATGGTGGAGGGTATAATAATATTTTCAGAGTTCCATGGAGGGGTTCTAAACGAACCTGATCCAAATCTAAATTTGTATAATTCAAAATGCTAAATAAAATGCCTTTGGGGTTGGTTTTTTAAAGGCTTCTTCAGAACTCATTAGAATAATTTTTAAGAACCTGGTAGAATTGATTTTTCAGAGACTCGTAGGATGTCCTGGAGATGGATTTTTTTCGATAACCTTGTAGAAATGATTTTTGAGAGCCACTTAGAAACTCCTAGACGTGGATTTTTAAATGCTTTTTGAGAGCCTCTTAGAAAGTCCTAGGGTTGGATTTTTAAATGATTTCTAAGAGCCTCGTAAAAAGTCTTGGACGTGGATTTTTAAATGATTTTCGAGAGCCTCGTAAAAAGTCCTAGGCGTGGATTTTTAAATGATTTTTGAGGGCCTCGTAGAAAGTCCTTGGGGTGGAGTTTTCAAAGATTTGTGAGAGTTTCGTAAATTTTCCTAGATATGGATTTTTTAATGACTTTCGAAAGCTTCGTACAAAGTCCTAGTCGAGGATTTTTAAATGATTTTTGAGAGCCTATTTCGGATTTTATATTCCATTTTGGTTATTCAAAACTTCGACCTTTTCTGGGGGTGGTACCAGAAGGAATGGTCCGATCTCTACCATCTTTATAAAAGATATTGTGTTGATAAAAAATATTGAGATGTGCCAAGTCCGAATGGAATCGGATGTTCATTTCGCGTTTTATGAGTTTCATGGGTACTCAAAATGTTGACCCTTTGTGGGGGAATTACCAGAAGGAGTGGAGGGACATTGCCCATCTCCAAGCTCGATCTAAGTTTGACAATAATATGAAGATGTACGAAGTTTGAATGAAATCGAATTCACCCCTCGAGAGTTATCGTGCGCATCAGCCAACCAGGCAGACGGACGCATGGACATCCCTAGATCGACTCCAAATGTTTTGAAACGGATTTTATGGCTTTACTGTGGAGGGGTATTAAGAGTATTTCGATACTTTTACGGAATTTTTGAACTGAATGCTTCCACTATCGTGGAGTTTCCGAATACAATCTAATGTTTCAATCAGTGAGATTTTTAAAAAAGTGTTGGTTCAGTAATTGATTTTTTGGAAAATTATTTTATGCTCTGCTCGTTGGTGTTTCAAGATTATGTTTATGCCACAATCGTACGGTGGAGGGGTATGTTTTGATCATGGTGACTTTCAACATTTGCGAGTATTATTCAATGCCTAAATCATGGAACTTTTTAATTTAAATTTCAAGGGGTGGATATTCAGAGATTATTAAGAAGTATTTTTTTTTTTAATTTTTAACACAATTTTTGAAAATTGAATTTTGACACAAACATCGAGGTTTTTTAGTAAATATTTTTTGCATTTTTTGGAAAGGTTTTCGAAATAAAGACCGTCCCGATTATGAAGTGTTAGAGGAATAGTTGATAAATTTTTTAACAAAAAAAAATGTTTTTTGGTCCACAAGGTTTAAAAAAATAGTTTGATAAAATCTATATCTATAAAAGAGGAAAATGTTTGTACGTTTGTTTGTTTGTTTGTTTGTTTGTTTGTTTGTAATTTATGGACTCGAAAACTGCTGAATAGATTTTTCTGAAAATTTCCATATATACTGCAACATCGCCTGAAAGTAACATAGGCTATATACATTTTTGAATTTCCACTTGGAACTGGAGATATAGCATCAGAATCGGAGGTACCTCCCAAAAATTTAGATTTTATATGCACATATCTATTGATCGGTTAAAGATACAGTCTCCAAATTTGGAATGTGTAACGGAATTTGGAACAAAAATAAGTTTGCTAAATTATATTGTAATCGGTTCAGATTTGGATATAGCTCCCATATATATTTTCGACCGATTTCGTTCATTTGATGCCTCAAACACAATATGAATGTTCGATTCCAATGAAATTTGGAATATGTGACGGGATTTGATCCGAAAATAAATTTGTCAAATTATATTGAAATCGGTTCAGATTTGGATATAGCTCCCATATATATTTTCGGCCGATTTCAAGCATTTGATGCACCAAACACGCTATGTATCCCCAATTTCAATGAAATTTGAAACGTGTGATAGATTTTATCTAAAAAAATTTATTTCCCAAATTATATTGAATTCGGTTCAGATTTGGATATAGCTCCCATATACATTTTCGGCCGATTTCATGTATTTGGTGGACCAAACAAGATATGTATGTCCAAATTTAATGAAATTTAAAATAAGTAACGGAATCGGGAGCAAAAATGAATTTTTCAAATTATATTGAAATCGGTTCAGATTTGGATATAGCTCCCATATATATTTTCGACCGATTTCATGTATTTGATGCACCAAACACGCTATGTATCTCTAATTTCAATGAAATTTGAAATGTGTAGCGGAAATTAAAACAAATATACATTTGTCAAATTATATTAAAATCGGTTCAGATTTGGATATAGCTCTCATATATATTTTCGACCGATTTCATGTATTTTATGCACCATACACGATATGTATGTTCGATTTCCAAGAATTTTGGAATATGTAACGGGATTTTGATTAGAAAATAAGTTAGTCAAATTATATTAAAATCGGTTCAGATTTGGATATAGCTCCCATATATATTATCCGCCGATTTCACATATTTGATGCACATTTGACAAATTATATTCAAATACGCTCAGATGTGATTATAGCTCCATATATATACTCAGCCGATTTCACATATTTGATGCACCCAAAGCGAGAGAGACAAAATCTGGCACCAGCAAAAATTGCACAATTATATTGAAATCAGTTGAGGTTTGGATATAGCTAACATATATATTTCGGCCGATTTCATACATATTATGCACCAAACACGATATATATGACCGATTCCAATGAAATTCAGAATGTGTGGCGGAATTTTGTTATAATAATAAATGTGATAAATTAATTGGAAATTAGTTAAGATTTGGATATAGCTCCCATATATATATTCTCGGCCGATTTCACATATTTGAGCACCAATTTCAATAAAATATGAAAGGTGTGGCGGAGTTTGGTGTAAAAGTAATTTTTTTTAAATTATATTTAAATCGGATGAGATTGGGATATGATTTTAATAAGAACCATTGACCCACAACGCCTTAGGCTAACACTAAAAAACAACACACAATTTATTTGAAATACGCTTATTACGGCGAAGTATGTTGCTATCTCGCATTCACTAATTGCAATAGAAATGCCACTCAACTTCAAAAGATTGCAGTTTACTGCACGCTTGGTATTTGCTATGAAATAAATAAATCCGAAGGACAAACCCTTCGTGTATGTATGCCATGTTACTGCTTTTCTAATGGTTTTTGGTTATTTACGCATTAAAGTAGTGCAATATTTTTTTTAATTTTTAAATTTGTTTTTCTTTATCCAACATATATTCGTAAATAAAATTTTGAATGCATATAAAATCAAAAGGGGTGGCGAAGCGCACCGGGTTCAGCTAGTTAAATATAAAATCAGTTCCTTATAAACAAAAGTTGTTTTTATAAAAACGACAATAATAGGATTAAGCCTGATCATTTTGCAACAACAAAATAATATGGTATCCTGAACAAACAAGCCAACACTCTTCGGTAAAATTAAACTCCCTCCCGTTGAGATTTTGAAACTTATTTTTCCCTATTCGATGATATTTTCAAGAACATTTTCAAGAAATAATTCTGAAGGTTTTGAAAATATGTCAAGGTACCAATCATGGGTGATTTGAGTTATTTCGAGATTTTTTTTGTTTTTTGTGTTTTGAAATAGTTGAAGCCTCAACCGGTAAAAAGAGGACTTTTGAATGAAAAGTTTCTTTTTATCAGGAATATGTCTAGAAGTCCTCATAAAATTTTTAGTGGAGGTAGGGCTAGGGCCAGAAAAGAGGCCAAAATAATTAAGGAATGAAATGGGCAAAAACTTAATTTTAAGCCCAATTTGATATCGAGACATAGCAACTTATTTGGCCTTGGTCATTTTCGAACAGAGAAATGTTAAAAACGACCTTAAAACAGGAACTCACTTCACTCATTGTGACGCCTTAAGAACCAAAGCTGATATTTAAAATGGTATTTTTAATAGAGCAATTATATATCCCATTATCTTGAGGTCTTCGTTCATTCCAATCCAAAGGGTTTCAAATCTAAAGAAATTTTATTTATAGTATCCCATCGTCGGTCCCACCAGCCTTTAGCCGTTTTAGAAAATTTTAATATATGCAGTCGTGATGTCATTTAAAATTTCTTTGTTATCCATCTTCACAATTTAGAATTCTGAAACCATGGGTTTTGGTTCTCGAAAGCGGTATTTTTGGGCGGAAGTCTTCGGGCGTGACCTTTATCAGAAATAGTCGGAAATTCCGTCTAAATCCGTGAAAATTCCGTGTCATTGATGTTATACGTTAAAATTTTTAATCAGATCAGATTTTAAGAGACCTCTTCTTGATTAGTAGATAATATTGGCCTTACTACTGATGCTTATTTTTTTAAGGGATATTATTATCGGATATTTTCTAAATATTTAAAAATATTTTTTTTATTTTTCTAACCAAACTCTATGTGTTCTCTCTATTTTAAACAGGGTGTGGTCAAATCGTGTAAACGATTTTTTGTAAATTAACAATTAAAGCAACACTAACATTGATTAACAACAACAACATTTACAATAACAAACAACAATAATAACAACCATTGCAAACAGTTATGTTCGAAAGTAATGCAATGGAATACGGTTATAAGGAAATACCGAATTGGTTGTAATATCCTGTAGATTTTTTTTCGGAAGTCTAGGATGTTGATTATAAGAAGCAAAGAAGCAACAACAAAAAAATATATTTCAAAACTTCCCTATAACCGTGTTCCATTGCGAATTACTTTTGCATATTCTATAATTTAGCTTACAAACACATACACTTACACATGGATAAATACACACACACACATACATGTGAGTACGTATGAACTACATATTGGAGTTTCTTTTTTTTGTTTTTTTGTGGGTTAGGAGGACTACATTGGAAACTAAGGACACCACAAAAAAGACATTTCTATGGATTCTATGGGGGGACTGTATTTTTGTTTCAGAGTTGTGTTAACGGAGTTTCCTACTACGGAGGGGAGAGCATTTATTCATTTCAAATGGGAAACGAAAATACTCACACACACGCATACGAGAATGATTTGTATCTTCTCCGCTATGCCATGAGAGAGTGGAGACTGTGTGTGTGAGTTTAAGTTTGAGTTTGAGTTTTTTTAATGACATGGTGTTAGTGGTGGTTATGACATGGTACATGAAGTACAAAAGTATAACTATATCTCTAGATATGAATTAATGGTAGGTTAAGGTGGTTAAAAAATAGTTATAGTAGTAGTAGTAGTAGCTGTAGTTGTGGTGGTGATGATGGTTGGTTGGTTGGTTGTGGTGACCATGATATATTTGAGTTCTTTTTTTACTATTTTTTTTCAAAAAGGGAGTTTTTTCTGTTTAATTTTTTTTTGGTGGGGTGGAGGGGACTGCGTATACTGCCCCCCTATTGGTAGGGGTGGCCAGCATCGCCCAAACAAACAAAGTTAACCTACTCACCCAGTAGTTCCCACTCGCCGTTGAGCACGTAACTGCTGATATCACCGCCAGTTTCATCTTGTAATTGTAAATCCAGCTGTCGAAACGGACACAGTTGAGATGAGTTGGTCAAAAAATAAATTCAATTTTTTTTGTATTTTTTTTTTGTTTGTTTTTGGTTTTTTAGTAAATCAAAGAAGAAAGGTATACAAAAATGCAAAGTGAAAACAAAATTAAAATAAATTAATTACGAAAATACAAAACAAATAAAATCAAAATATATTTCGGAGTAAATGCAATTCAGCTCCAGCTAAAGCACCTAGATTCAAAACGTCGGAATGCTGGAGATTTTGCAACAACATATTCTTTACCTGAAATTGAAAAAAATATTTTTTTAAAAAATCCACGTTTGTTGGTCCTTGAGAAAGTATTAAAAAAATACTGACTTACAAGTCCTTGAAAAAATATATTTTTTTAAATCCACGCTTATAAATCTTTGAGAAAAATATTTTTTTTTTAATTCCACGCCTATAATTCTTTGAGAAAAATATAAATTTTTTTTAAATCCACGCCTATAAATCTTTGAGAAAAATATAATTTTTTTTTTTAAATCCACGCTTATAAATCTTTGAGAAAAATATTTTTTTTTAATTCCACGCCTATAATTCTTTGAGAAAAATATAAATTTTTTTAAATCCACGCCTATAAATCTTTGAGAAAATTATAACTTTTTTTTTAAATCCACGCTTATAAATCTTTGAGAAAAATATATTTTTTTATATCCACGCCTATAAATCTTTGAGAAAAATATATTTTTTTTTAAATCCACGCCTCTAAATCTTTGAGAAAAATATTTTTTTAAATCCACGCTTATAAATCTTTGAGAAAAATATAATTTTTTAAATCTTTGAGAAAAATATATTTTTTTAATCCACGCTTATAAATCTTTGAGAAACATTTTTTTTAAAGCCACGCATATAAATCTTTGAGAAAAAAATATATTTTTTTAAATCTTTGAGAAAAATATATTTTTTTTACATCCACGCCTATAAATCTTTGAAAAAAATGTTTTTTTTTTCTTTAAATCCACGCTTATAAATCTTTGAGAAAAATATATTTTTTTTAAATCCACGCTTATAAATCTTTGAGAAAAATATTGTTTTTATAAAAATCCATGCTTATAAGTCTTTGAGAAAAAATATATTTTTTTAAATATCCATGCTTATAACACTTTTAAAAAACATTTTTTAAAACATGAAAAATTAATTTTTTCTATGAAAAATAAGCTGTTTCTTAATCTCCAAAAAATCGATTCAAAGGATTTCTTAATATTTCCAGGACTTGGTGAATTTTTTTATAAGTGTGGATTTCTTAAAAAATATTTTTTTCCAGAACTTCTTGAGTTATAAGCGTAGATGTTTAAAAATAATTATTCAAGAATTCGAGAGTTATAAACGTGGATTTTTTTAAAAAATATTTTTTCAAGGATTCCAGAGTTATAAGCGTAGATTTTTTAAAAAAGAATATGTTTTCAAGGATTCCAGATTTATATGCGTGGATTACTTTAAAAAAAATATTTTTTCGACGTCTTATAAGCGTTGATTTTTTAAAAAATATTTTTTCAAGGATTCCAGAGATATAGGCGTGGATTTTTTTAAATATTTTTTCAAGGAATTAAAAGCGTGGTTTTCTTTTAAATATTTTTCAAGGAATTAAAAACGTGGGTTTTTTTTTAAATATTTTTTCAAAGAATTAAAAGCGTGGGTTTTAAAAAAAAAAATTAAGGAATTAAAGGCGTGGGTTTTTTTAAGGAATTAAAAGCCTGAGTTTTTTTAAATATTTTTCAAGGATTCCAGAGATTAGCGTGGATTTCTTTTAAAAAAATATTTTTTTAAGGATTCCAGAGTTATAAGCGTGAATTTCTTTAAAAAAAATATTTTTTTCAAGGATTCCAGAGTTATAAGCGTGGATTTCTTTAACAAAATATTTTTTTTCAAAGATTCCTGATTTATAAGCGTTAATTTCTTTAACAATATTTTTGCCAGGAATTATAAGCGTGAATTTCTTTAAAGAAATATTTTATTCAAGGAATTATAAGCGTGGTTTTCTTTAAAAAAATATTTTATTCAAGGAACTATAAGCGTCGATTTCTTTAAAAAAATATTTTATTCAGGGAACTATAAGCGTGGATTTCTTTAAAAAAAATATTTTATTCAAGGAACTATAAGCGTGGATTTCTCTAAAATTATTTTCAAGGAATTCAAAACGTGTATTTTTTAAAAAATATTTTTTCAAGGAATTCAAAGCTTCGATTTTTTAAAAAAATATGTTTTTTGAGGAATTATGATCTCAAATTTTTAAAAATATATTTTTTCAATAAATTCTAAACTATGGTTTTTAAAAAATATTTTTTTCAATAAATTATAGGCGTGGATTAAAAAAAATATTTTTCAAGGAATTATAAGCGTAGGTTTTTTTATAATATTTGTTTCAGGATTTCTCGAATTAAAAGCGTGGATTTTTTTTTATAAAATATTTTTTTGAAGATTTCTCGAATTAGAAGCGTGTTTTTTTTATAAAATATTTTTTCCAGGAATTCTTGAGTTATAAGCACTGATTTTTTAAAAACTATTTCTTCAAGGAATTCAAAACGCGGATTTAAAAAAAAAAAAACTATTTTTTCGGGACTTCTTGGTTATCAGCGTGAATTTTTTAAAAAGGATTTTTTTTTAGGAATTTTAATCTCGGATTTAAAAAAAAAATTTCAATGAATTCTAAGCTATGGTTTTTAAAAAATATTTTTTTCAATAAATCATAGGCGTAGATTTTCTAAAAAAAAAATATTTTTTAAAGGAATGATAGAGAGAGACAGACAATTGTCTGTGCAGGTCCAGTTGGTCTTTTTAAACATTTTTTGTTTCAAGGACTTATTAAGGAAGATTTTTAATAAATATTTTTTCAATAACTTATAAGGAGTTCTAAGCGCGGATTTTTTAAAAAATATCAAGGAACTCTAAGCGCATATTTTTTAAAAATTGTTTTTCAAAGAATTCAAAGAATTTTGAAAAAAATGAGGAATTAAAAGGGCGGGTTTAAAAAAATTTCAAGGAATTCAAAGCGCGAATTTTTAAGGAATATTATTAACAGAGTTATACCCCCAGCCTTGATTATTTAAATTTATGACCCTTTATCCAAAGAAGATGGCAGTTGGAATCATATATGGAAGAGGTATCAGAAAAAATGGTCCAATCTGTACCATTTTTAAAACAGATACCTACGGCGTTTATGGAAATATAGAGATGTACCAATGCCAAAATATAGAGATGGTCCAATCTGTACCATCTTTACAACAGATACGGCGTTTATGGAAATATAGAGATGTACCAAATCTGAATGAAATCGGTTGTTAATTTTTCGTTGTATGAGCTTCATATATATTCAAAATTTTCACGCTTGTGGGGAAGGTACCAGAAGGAGTGGACCGATATATCCCATTTTCACACCAGACCTTGGGTTAACAAAAATATTGTAATGTGTGTATTTTGAAGAGAACAGGATGCTTCTTTCGGATTGACCGTTGACCGTTTTGATTATTTAAAACTGGTACCTCCCTTTGTGGGGGAGGTACTAGAATTAATTGTCCGGTCTCTACAATCGTTATAACAGATCTTCTGTTCATGGAAATAGTGAGATGATGTCTGAATGGAATAGACTGTTAATGTTGTCATGAGCTCCATAAATATTTGAAATTTTGACCCATTGTGGAGGAGGTACCAGAAGGAGTGGACCCTCATATTCCATCTTCACACCAGACGTTGGGTTAATAAAAATAATGTAATTTGCGTAATTTGAAGACAATCGGATATTTACATTACATTTTATAAGAGTTAGAATTATTCAAAATTATTTTCGTTGACATTATGCGGGGAAGGTACCACAAGGAGTGATCCGATATTGCCCATCTCCGATCTCCAAATGTCCTGAAACAGATTGGGTTCAAAGAGACCTAGGGTCTATAACCGTTATTTCGATGAGGCACGTTTTGGCCGTATCAAATGATATATACCCTCTGTATCCATATGGCTGAGGGTATAAAAATTCAAGTACATATAGGTGTGGATGATTTTGAAAAAAAAATTTGCAAGAACTTATAACGGTGGAGTTTGAAAAAAATATTTTTTTTCAAAGATTTTTAAGAAAGGAGGAGTAAAATAACTAAAAACACGCCTAAAAAAGCTTAAAAATATTTTTTACGGATTTAGAAAATGTTTAATAAATATTTGTTTAAATACTTCCGAAGTTATAAGGGCGGATTTATAAAAAATGTTTTTGCAAGGAATTATAAAAGTGGATTTTTCCAAAAAAAAAAAAAAATCCAAGGACTTTTAATCCCGATTTTTTTAAAAGCAATTTTCAATGACTTATAATCAAGAGTTATTAAAAAATATATATTTTTTCAAGGAAAATATATATATTTTTTTAAACTTCACGCATAAAAGTCCTTGAACAAAATATTTTTTTAAAAAAACAGGATTATAAGTCCTTTGATTTTTTTTTTAAAT
This sequence comes from Musca domestica, assembly GCF_030504385.1. Classification (NCBI taxonomy): domain Eukaryota; kingdom Metazoa; phylum Arthropoda; class Insecta; order Diptera; family Muscidae; genus Musca; species Musca domestica. The sequence continues at coordinate 1,592,474 of NW_026712369.1, forward strand.
CCATGCTTATAAGTTTTATTTTATTTTATTATTTATTTGTTTATTTTGAAAAATCCACTCTTATAATTTTTTGCAAAAACATTTTTTTTTAAATCCGCCCTATAACTATGGAAGTCTTTAAACAAATATTTATAAAATAAATCCACGCTAATAATGATTGAAAAAATATATATTTTTTTTAACTCGCGCCTCTAAGTCTGGAGGTCCTGAAAAAATTATTATAAAAAATAAAGTCCTTGAAAAAAAAATTATTATAAAAAGAAAAAGATAAACTTATAAAACTAGAAATTCTTGAAAAAATATTTTTCAAAAAAACCCACGCTTATAAGTCAAAGACATTTTTGTACATCCTTTTTTTAATTCCTTTAAAGCTTGAAGTCCTTGAAAACATTTTATTATAAAACAAACAACCTTATAAATCTGGAAATCCTTGGAAAAAATATATTTAAAAAAAAATACACACTTATAAGTCATTTAAAAATATTTTTTACAAAATCAATTAATTGCGGACTTTAAAAAATATATTTTGAAAATTAAAAATCGTATCCCCCATTAAAAAAAGACCTTAAGCAGTTTATACCGAAATTGTATGTTACTTTCAGGCGTCAAATAGAAAAATGGCAAGAAAAGGGATATTTTTTTAGCCTTGATGCAAATATTTTTTGATCTGCTGCAGAAATAGAAATTTCTTTCCTTTGCTGACTTTTAAATTTGATGAAGAATATTTTCGTCTTTGACTTCATCCTTCTAAAATAATGCTCTGTTGGAGATTTTAGCACAAACTCACAAAAGAATGCGACTTTAACCCTAAAATGGCATTTTAATAAATTTCAATTCCTGGCGTTTAGGTAAGATTTTGACACTTGACGTGTTCTAGCACCTATAGTAGAATTTTTTGACAACTAATTATGTAGAATATTTTGACTTGCTACAATCCTGTTTAAAATGAGTTTTTAAAAGGGACCAAAACGACCTTAAGCAATCCGAAGAAGCTGGAGCTGAACTGCGTATGTGGCAAAAAAAATAAAATCTTACAAAAAAATAGAAAATACCACAAAAAACAAAGAACTCAATAACGGAAAATCAAAAGAAAAAAGTACTACTGTACTCCCTGTAGAGTTACATATCCCAGTTATTAATTCATTTTCTTTATTTTTTCTTTTTTGCTTCTCATTCATCTTTTTCTGGGATATCGTTTCTGTTTCGGAACGTCTCTTTTTCAATGTTTTTTTCTTTTGTTTTTGTGTTTTGTTTTGCCAAACCTGAAATCCATCATATGTCCAACTGCCAAATTTCATTTCACATCGTTGATCATCGAACGGAAACCATGTTATGTCGATTTTGCATGTCGACTTAAATATGCCCGGTGGTACATAGAGACACGAGCCGTTGTTCCGTACCACAACATTCGTTTGATATGTCCCATCGAAACCCTCATCGGCGCTGTTGTACATCAGCACATCCGGCTTCCATATCCGATGTGGCGGTATGCGTAAATCTTTGATGCCGCCATAGTCTGATGTGTTCCAACGTAAGTTCATGTCGTTCCATTCCTGGGCGTGAGAAAGAGAGAGAGGGGAAAAGAGATGGAAAACATTAATAGGAATTCTTTTGAGATAATCGTATAAGAGATAAATTAATTAAGAGCAATGAAATATTGTACAGATGTGCGGCAGATATTGTTGGGAATGAATTTAAGGGGAGGCAGATAAACGAATGTGAGCTGGGAAAAATTAAGTTAATTTTTATAATTTAAAATTCAGCAAGGACATGAAGGCTTTAAGTCCTTGGAATATTCTTTTGAGTCCTTTGAATATTTTTAAAAAATTCTTTAAAAAATCCGCGTTTAGAGTCCTTGGAATATTCTTTTGAGTCCTTTGAATATTTTTAAAAAATTCTTTAAAAAATCCGCGTTTAGAGTCCTTGGAATATTCTTTTGAGTCCTTTGAATATTTTTAAAAAATTCTTTAAAAAATCCGCGTTTAGAGTCCTTGGAATATTCTTTTGAGTCCTTTGAATATTTTTAAAAAATTCTTTAAAAAATCCACGTTTAGAGTCCTTGGAATATTCTTTTGAGTCCTTTGAATATTTTTAAAAAATTCTTTAAAAAATCCACGTTTAGAGTCCTTGGAATATTCTTTAAAAAATCCACGTTTAGAGTCCTTGGAATATTCTTTAAAAAATCCACGTTTAGAGTCCTTGGAATATTCTTTAAAAAATCCACGTTTAGAGTCCTTGGAATATTCTTTAAAAAATCCACGTTTAGAGTCCTTGGAATATTCTTTAAAAAATCCACGTTTAGAGTCCTTGGAATATTCTTTAAAAAATCCACGTTTAGAGTCCTTGGAATATTCTTTAAAAAATCCACGTTTAGAGTCCTTGGAATATTCTTTAAAAAATCCACGTTTAGAGTCCTTGGAATATTCTTTAAAAAATCCACGTTTAGAGTCCTTGGAATATTCTTTAAAAAATCCACGTTTAGAGTCCTTGGAATATTCTTTAAAAAATCCACGTTTAGAGTCCTTGGAATATTCTTTAAAAAATCCACGTTTAGAGTCCTTGGAATATTCTTTAAAAAATCCACGTTTAGAGTCCTTGGAATATTCTTTAAAAAATCCACGTTTAGAGTCCTTGGAATATTCTTTAAAAAATCCACGTTTAGAGTCCTTGGAATATTCTTTAAAAAATCCACGTTTAGAGTCCTTGGAATATTCTTTAAAAAATCCACGTTTAGAGTCCTTGGAATATTCTTTAAAAAATCCACGTTTAGAGTCCTTGGAATATTCTTTAAAAAATCCACGTTTAGAGTCCTTGGAATATTCTTTAAAAAATCCACGTTTAGAGTCCTTGGAATATTCTTTAAAAAATCCACGTTAGAGTCCTTGGAATATTCTTTAAAAAATCCACGTTTAGAGTCCTTGGAATATTCTTTAAAAAATCCACGTTTAGAGTCCTTGGAATATTCTTTAAAAAATCCACGTTTAGAGTCCTTGGAATATTCTTTAAAAAATCCACGTTTAGAGTCCTTGGAATATTCTTTAAAAAATCCACGTTTAGAGTCCTTGGAATATTCTTTAAAAATCCACGTTTAGAGTCCTTGGAATATTCTTTAAAAAATCCACGTTTAGAGTCCTTGGAATATTCTTTAAAAAATCCACGTTTAGAGTCCTTGGAATATTCTTTAAAAATCCACGTTTAGAGTCCTTGGAATATTCTTTAAGAAATCCACGTTTAGAGTCCTTGGAATATTCTTTAAAAAATCCACGTTAGAGTCCTTGGAATATTCTTTAAAAAATCCACGTTTAGAGTCCTTGGAATATTCTTTAAAAAATCCACGTTTAGAGTCCTTGGAATATTCTTTAAAAAATCCACGTTTAGAGTCCTTGGAATATTCTTTAAAAAATCCACGTTTAGAGTCCTTGGAATATTCTTTAAAAAATCCACGTTTAGAGTCCTTGGAATATTCTTTAAAAAATCCACGTTTAGAGTCCTTGGAATATTCTTTAAAAAATCCACGTTTAGAGTCCTTGGAATATTCTTTAAAAAATCCACGTTTAGAGTCCTTGGAATATTCTTTAAAAAATCCACGTTTAGAGTCCTTGGAATATTCTTTAAAAAATCCACGTTTAGAGTCCTTGGAATATTCTTTAAAAAATCCACGTTTAGAGTCCTTGGAATATTCTTTAAAAAATCCACGTTTAGAGTCCTTGGAATATTCTTTAAAAAATCCACGTTTAGAGTCCTTGGAATATTCTTTAAAAAATCCACGTTTAGAGTCCTTGGAATATTCTTTAAAAAATCCACGTTTAGAGTCCTTGGAATATTCTTTAAAAAATCCACGTTTAGAGTCCTTGGAATATTCTTTAAAAAATCCACGTTTAGAGTCCTTGGAATATTCTTTAAAAATCCACGTTTAGAGTCCTTGGAATATTCTTTAAAAAATCCACGTTTAGAGTCCTTGGAATATTCTTTAAAAAATCCACGTTTAGAGTCCTTGGAATATTCTTTAAAAAATCCACGTTTAGAGTCCTTGGAATATTCTTTAAAAAATCCACGTTTAGAGTCCTTGGAATATTCTTTAAAAAATCCACGTTTAGAGTCCTTGGAATATTCTTTAAAAAATCCACGTTTAGAGTCCTTGGAATATTCTTTAAAAAATCCACGTTTAGAGTCCTTGGAATATTCTTTAAAAAATCCACGTTTAGAGTCCTTGGAATATTCTTTAAAAAATCCACGTTTAGAGTCCTTGGAATATTCTTTAAAAAATCCACGTTTAGAGTCCTTGGAATATTCTTTAAAAAATCCACGTTTAGAGTCCTTGGAATATTCTTTAAAAAATCCACGTTTAGAGTCCTTGGAATATTCTTTAAAAAATCCACGTTTAGAGTCCTTGGAATATTCTTTAAAAAATCCACGTTTAGAGTCCTTGGAATATTCTTTAAAAAATCCACGTTTAGAGTCCTTGGAATATTCTTTAAAAAATCCACGTTTAGAGTCCTTGGAATATTCTTTAAAAAATCCACGTTTAGAGTCCTTGGAATATTCTTTAAAAAATCCACGTTTAGAGTCCTTGGAATATTCTTTAAAAAATCCACGTTTAGAGTCCTTGGAATATACTTTAAAAAATCCACGTTTAGAGTCCTTGGAATATTCTTTAAAAAATCCACGTTTAGAGTCCTTGGAATATTCTTTAAAAAATCCACGTTTAGAGTCCTTGGAATATTCTTTAAAAAATCCACGTTTAGAGTCCTTGGAATATTCTTTAAAAAATCCACGTTTAGAGTCCTTGGAATATTCTTTAAAAAATCCACGTTTAGAGTCCTTGGAATATTCTTTAAAAAATCCACGTTTAGAGTCCATGGAATATTCTTTAAAAAATCCACGTTTAGAGTCCTTGGAATATTCTTTAAAAAATCCACGTTTAGAGTCCTTGGAATATTCTTTAAAAAATCCACGTTTAGAGTCCTTGGAATATTCTTTAAAAAATCCACGTTTAGAGTCCTTGGAATATTCTTTAAAAAATCCACGTTTAGAGTCCTTGGAATATTCTTTAAAAAATCCACGTTTAGAGTCCTTGGAATATTCTTTAAAAAATCCACGTTTAGAGTCCTTGGAATATTCTTTAAAAAATCCACGTTTAGAGTCCTTGGAATATTCTTTAAAAAATCCACGTTAGAGTCCTTGGAATATTCTTTAAAAAATCCACGTTTAGAGTCCTTGGAATATTCTTTAAAAAATCCACGTTTAGAGTCCTTGGAATATTCTTTAAAAAATCCACGTTTAGAGTCCTTGGAATATTCTTTAAAAAATCCACGTTTAGAGTCCTTGGAATATTCTTTAAAAAATCCACGTTTAGAGTCCTTGGAATATTCTTTAAAAAATCCACGTTTAGAGTCCTTGGAATATTCTTTAAAAAATCCACGTTTAGAGTCCTTGGAATATTCTTTAAAAAATCCACGTTTAGAGTCCTTGGAATATTCTTTAAAAAATCCACGTTTAGAGTCCTTGGAATATTCTTTAAAAAATCCACGTTTAGAGTCCTTGGAATATTCTTTAAAAAATCCACGTTTAGAGTCCTTGGAATATTCTTTAAAAAATCCACGTTTAGAGTCCTTGGAATATTCTTTAAAAAATCCACGTTTAGAGTCCTTTGAATATTTTTAAAAACTTCTTTAAAAAATCCCCGTTTTGAGTTCTTTGAATATTTTTGAAAAATTCTTTAAAAAAACACGTTTAGAGTCCTTTGAATATTTTTAAAAAATTCTTTAAAAATCCACGTTTAGAGTCCTTTGAATATTTTTAAAAAATTCTTTAAAAACTCCACGTTTAGAGTCCTTTGAATATTTTTAAAAAATTCTTTAAAAAATCCACGTTTAGAGTCCTTTGAATATTTTTGAAAAATTCTTTAAAAAAACACGTTTAGAGTCCTTTGAATATTTTTAAAAAATTCTTTAAAAAATCCACGTTTAGAGTCCTTTGAATATTTTTAAAAAATTCTTTAAAAACTCCACGTTTAGAGTCCTTTGAATATTTTTAAAAAATTCTTTAAAAAATCCACGTTTAGAGTCCTTTGAATATTTTTAAAAAATTCTTTAAAAAATCCACGTTTAGAGTCCTTGAATATTTTTAAAAAATTCTTTAAAAACTCCACGTTTAGAGTCCTTTGAATATTTTTAAAAAATTCTTTAAAAAATCCACGTTTAGAGTCCTTTGAATATTTTTAAAAAATTCTTTAAAAAATCCACGTTTAGAGTCCTTGGAATATTTTTAATAAAATTCTTTAAAAAAATCCACGTTTAGAGTCCTTTGAATATTTTTAAAAAATTCTTTAAAAAATCCACGTTTAGAGTCCTTGGAATATTTTTAATAAAATTCTTTAAAAAAATCCACGTTTAGAGTCCTTGGAATATTTTTAAAAAATTCTTTAAAAAATCCCTTATTTAAACAGAAATTTTTCCTTTAGGTTATTCATATCAGTTTCCCCATTTCCATCCCATGGCATCATCCTCCACAATGTCTGTCACATTATTTTCACATCAGGCGCGGGAACACGCCCCACACATGAATGTCATGACACTATTGAGTGATGCTGGTGGCATGAGTATTTATTTTATATTCGTTTATCATCGAACCAAAGTCACCAACTACTTGAGAAATTCTTATGCACCTGCAAATTATAGTCATAACGTGGAAGTTATAAAACAGACGGCTGGCTCATCATCGTCAACAGCAGCAGCAGGAACACATTGCTGGGCATGTTCGCAATGACATTACGTTGATATTAAACTGAACTTTTACCATGAATTGAAGATATGTGAACTATATGGGTTGGTAATTTTGTATGAGCCAAAGTCATATTGAGATGTGGGAGAACTGCAGGACTAAGATGAAAAGCAGAAGGATGTAAGTAAAATTTGATGATAAAATATTTTAAGGACTTCAAACGTAGACGCTTTTGCAAGGACTTCAATCGGAGTCTTTTCAAAGCATTTTTGGAAAAATATTTCAAGGATTCTAGACGTGAAAGGATTATTCTTAAGGAAATCTTTTTCAAGGATTTTGAAAAATTTTTGGGAATTATTCCAAGGACTCTTTACATGGATATTTAAAGAATTTGTAAAAACTATTTCAAGGACTCTAAACATGAACTATTTATTTTATTTTTTAAGAATTTTTGAGGGACTCTAAGCTGCGATTTTTTAAATTAATTTTTGAGAGATTCTTCAAGCACTCTAAGCTGGGATTTTGTTTAAAGATTTTTTAGCTTTTCTTCAAGAACTCTAATCGTGGAGATTTTAAAGATTTTTTTAAAAAATATTTGAAGCCGTCTAAATTTAGAGTTTTTAAAGATTTTGTTTTTAAACATTCCAAGGACTCTAAGCTGGGAGTTTTAAAAGATTTTTTTTATTAAATATTTCAAGGACTCTAAACTTGAATTTGTTGAAGCATTTTTTAAAAACATTCCAAGGACTCTAAACGTGGAGTTTTTAAATATTTTTTTTCAAAAATGTTCCAACGACTCTAAACCTGTGTTTTAAAGTTTTTTTTTTAATATTTAAAGAACTCTAAACTTGACATTTTTAAAGAATTTTTGAGGTTTTCTTCAAAGAACCTATTGAGAGATTTTTTAAGGACTTTAAGCGTGGAGTTTTTATAGAATTTTTGAGAAATTCTTCAAGAATTCGTAAGGATTTTTTTAATGACTCTAAGTATGGAGATTTTAAGGAATTTTTGGAACAATTCCCAAGACTTTAACATATATCATTAAAGAATTTTCGAAAACTATTCCAAGGATACTAAAAGTGGATTAAAAAAAAATTAAATATTTTAAGGGCTCAAAATGTGGATTTTTAATAGAATTTTTAAAAACTATTTCAAGGAATCTGAACGGGGTTTTAAAATAAATTTTAAAAAATACTTGAATGTCTCTTTATGTCTATTTTTAAAAGAAATATTGGTTTGGTTTTTAGAACAATTTTGATAGATTCTTCAAGGATTCTAAGCGTGGAGTTGTTAAAGAATTTTTGAGGAATTCTTCAAGAACTCAAAGCGTGGATTTTTAAAAGATCTACTGAGGGATTCTTTAAGGGTGGAGTTTTTAAATAATTTTTGAGGTTCTTTCAAGGACTCTAAGCGTGGAGTTCTTAAAGAACTTCTGAGGAATTCTTCACGAACTGTACTCTGGTTGTTTTAAGGAAATTTTCGGAAATATATATATTTTATTTAAGAATTTTTAAAGGACTCCAAACGTGGATTTTCTTTTTTAAATTTTCTAAAAACTCCAAATGTGGATTTTTTACAGAATTTTCCTAGGGTTCTAACGTGGATTTACTTTAAAGAATTTTCAAAGGATCGTAACGCTAACTTTTAAATGAATTTTCCTAGGATTCAAACATGAGTTTTTTAAGAATTTTCTAAGACCTACCAACGTGGATATCTTAAGACTTTTCTAAGACGTCCAAACGTGGACTTTGTGAAGAATTTTCCAAGGAAATTTTTTTTTTAAAAGTATCCAAATGTAGATTTTTTAAAGAAAATACCAAGGATACAAACGTCGATTTTTTAGGAATTTTCTAAGGACTCCAAACGTGGATTTTTTAAAAATGTTTTTTTTAAACACCAACTGTGGATTTTTTACAGAATTTTCCCAGGGTTCAAATGTGGATTTATTTTTTTTTTTTAGGATACTAACGTCGATGTTTTAAAGAATTTTGCAAGGATGATCCAAATGTCCATCTTTTAAAGAATGTGCCAAGGATCCGAACGTGGCCTTATTTTAAATTGTTTTTCGAAGAATCCAAACGTGGATTTTTTAAAGAATTTTGCAAGGATCCAAACGTGGGATTTTTTTCTATTTTCTATAGTCCAATTTTTAAAGAATATTTAAATAAAATCAAATACAGGTAGATTTTGTCACAATTATCCAAGGACTACAAACGTGGATTGTTTAAAATATTTTCGAAGAATTCCAAGTGTTGTATTTTTTCGCAAGGATCCAAACGTGGAATTTTTAAAGAATTTTCCAAGGATTTTGGAAGGATCGAAACGTGAACTTTTTAATGTATTTTACAAGGATCTGAATGTGAGTTTTTTAATTTTCTAAGGATTTCAAATGTGGATTTCTTTAAAGAATTTTCCTAAGATCCAAACATGGATTTTAAAGAATTTTCAAGGATTCAAGTGTGTATATTTTAAAGTATTTTCCTAAGATCCAAAGAATTTTCTAAAAATTTTCTTGGATGTTTTTGAAGAATTTTCCTGGGATCCAAACGTGGATTTTTTTGAATAATTTTCCAAGGATCCAAATGGGGATTTTTTAAAGAATTTTCCTAAGATCCAAACATGGATTTTTAAAGAATTTTCCAAAAATCCAAACGTGGATGTTTTTCTATTTCCTATTTTAGAAGAATAGTCCATTTTTTTAAAGAATATTTAAACAAAATCAAATACAGGTAGATTTTGTCAAAATTATTCAAGGACTAAAAACGTGGATTGTTTAAAAAATTTTCGAAGAATTCCATGTGTTGTATTTTTAGTTTTTAAATTTTGTAAAGGGCACCAAAGCTGGATTTTTTATTTTTTGTTTTGTTTTTATTTTCCAAGGACGTGGATTTTTTTATTTCTAAGGACTGCAATTGTGGATTTTTCAAAGAAGTTTTAAAAAAAGTCAAATTTTTAAAAAATCTTCAAAAATCAAATAAACTAAATATGGACATTTTAAAACGTGGACTTTTTTAAAAAAAATTTCTAAGAACTCGAAAAGTTTTTAATATACAAATACTTTAAACGTTGATTTTTAAAGAACGGTTATGTATATTTTCTATTTATTCCAAAAGTGGATTTTTAAAGATTGGTTTTTAAAATTTTCCAATGACTCTAAGGGTGGATTTTTGAAGAAATTTTTTTTCTAAATTTTCCAAGGACTTTAAACGTGGATTTTTTTAAAGAATTGTTTTTTTAATTTTCCAAGGACTCCAAACGTGGATATTTTAGATTTTTTTTTTAAATTCCATGGCTTCAAGCGGATGCTTAAAAAAAATATTCCCAGGACTCCTTTTTTAGGAATTTTTTGAAAATGTTTCTAATGACTCCTGTCGTTGATTTTTTAATATTTCTTTACAAATTTTCTCCGATTTCAAACCTGGATTTTTTTAAATCTTCCGTGGACTCCAAACGTGGATTATTAAGACATTTTTTTTTGTTTTTGATAAATGTTCCGAGGACTCCAAAAGTAATTTATTTAGAAAATTTTTGAAGAAGTTGTCAAGGACTCCAAGCTTGGATTTTTTAAGAATTTTTGAAAAATATTTCATGGATTCTAAGCCTGGAGTTTGCATCCAATGTCCTTGCCATTGTGTGTCAATTCTCCTATTTACATTTTGTTATTATTTCTGAGATTACAGTTTGCTATATCGTTTTCTGAAAATTAATTAAAATATAGATGGCGTTCATTAAAATCCTTCTAACTCAGCTCTTCCGCACAAACTTTTTAATGTATCCTTTTGTATGTATCCGTTTATCCTGTATCATATGACAATAAAAAAAACCCACGCTAAGAGTCCTTGGAAAATTCTTTAAAAAATCCACGTATTTTTTAAAAATTCAAGAAAAAATCCACGTTTAGGGTCGATGGAATATTTTTCAAAAATTCTTTAAAATATCCACATTTAAAGTCCTTGAATTATTTTTAAAAAAAATTCTTTTAAAAATCCAGGTTAAGAAATTTTGGATTTTTTTTTTAAAGGTTTTTAAAAAAATCCATAGCTAGAGTCCTTTAAATATTTTTAAAAAAAATCATATGTAGGGTCCTTACCATTTTTTTCGAAAACTTACATTCTGTCACAATTTTCTACCTAAATTTATTAAAGTTTTTAATTTATTTATAAGTATCTATATGTCCACAGAGTCTTTGGCCACAAGTTTTAGCCAAATATCTCATGTCTTCAGGAAGTGTTGTATTAATTTCAAAAGTTTTAGTTTTGCTATTTTTGCAAATAGTCTGTTGTATTGTATTTTTAAAAAAATCAACATCTATAGCCCTTGAAATATTATGCCAAAATTCTTTAAAAATACCAGTTTAGAGTCCTTGAAATATTTTTTAAAAATTCTTTAAAAATCCTCATTTAGAGTCCTTGGTATATTTTTCAGAAAATTTTAAACCATTCTGTTGTACATATCTTGAAATGTTGGTGGCGCTCTTCTAAACCATCCCAACCCTGAAGAGGGCTCGACCTCAAATCTATGGAGTTGCTGTATGGGTTCACCTACTTTCTTTGCATATTTTTGTAAGAAGATTACTTGTTCTCTTTTGCCTTTTACCTACCAACCACCGACATCTGTTTTTTTATTTTTTATAAAAAAGCAACGAATATTTATTGTAAATATTTTTTTTTTTTTCTTTGGCAGCCATGGATGAATGTTGATATACCGCCCATACATTAACACATTTACCTACAATTTCGCATAAATTCGATGGCCCGGCACATAAAATGTAAACATCAGTTAAATGGGAATGCATTACGGACGCGGTTCCCTGGAAGCAAATGAATGGTTTATTCCCGGAATGAATAATGAATGATGGGATGAAGCGCATGGATCATTTTTTTCTTTCCAATACGACTGCACATGTTATAGATATTGTTTATTTATTTATTCCTTTTTTTTTGTGGATATCAGAAAATTTCAGATACAACACAGAAAGTTCAATGTATTGATGTTAAAGACATCCGAACACACACACATGTTCACAAATATGTTGATGGCTGGTGTTTTTTGTTTCTTTGCCATTTTCCATGATATGACTGGGCAGAATATTTGCATGTTTCATACAAATTACCACAACAAAAATGGAGAAGAAAAAAATGAATAAAAAAAAAACAACTCACAACAAACAACAACAAATATGGCAACTACAGGAGTCCCTATGTGTTGCCTTTGTTCTCCCAAAACTATCCTTCTCCCCTGGGTTAAAATCATTACTTTATCCCGATTCTTTTGTATTTGGAAGTCAGTTCTTGTTTTATTTTGTTGCTGTAACTGCCGAAGTTCAGTAGTCATGGCAATGTTATTTGATCGATATTTTCTTTTATGGGAGGGAAAAAGGAAAATTTCGACAGGCAGCACAACTATGAGTTGCAGGATTTTCGAAGGAAGCCAAGACGTTTCAAACTATGAATGGAAGACTATAATTAATCATGTCTTATCATAAGTTAATGGATTAAATCATAATTTTTAAAAAAGAGATAGTCAAATGCATTTGGAGTGAAGTCCTTGGACTCCTTGAAATATTTTACCAAAATTCTTTTAAAATCCCTGTTAAGAAACCTTGGAATATTTTTTTTTAAATCCACGTTTAGAGTCCTTTGGATATTTTTAAAAATTTTTTTTAAAAAATCCTCATTTAAAGTCCTTGAAATATCATTAAAAAGTTCTTTAAAAAATCCACGTTTCGAGTCCTTTGAATATTTTTAAAAAATTCTTTAAAAAATCCACGTTTCGAGTCCTTTGAATATTTTTAAAAAATTCTTTAAAAAAACCACGTTTCGAGTCCTTTGAATATTTTTAAAAAATTCTTTAAAAAATCCACGTTTCGAGTCCTTTGAATATTTTTAAAAAATTCTTTAAAAAATCCACGTTTCGAGTCCTTTGAATATTTTTAAAAAATTCTTTAAAAAATCCACGTTTCGAGTCCTTTGAATATTTTTAAAAAATTCTTTAAAAAATCCACGTTTCGAGTCCTTTGAATATTTTTAAAAAATTCTTTAAAAAATCCACGTTTCGAGTCCTTTGAATATTTTTAAAAAAATCTTTAAAAAATCCACGTTTCGAGTCCTTTGAATATTTTTAAAAAATTCTTTAAAAAATCCACGTTTCGAGTCCTTTGAATATTTTTAAAAAATTCTTTAAAAAATCCACGTTTCGAGTCCTTTGAATATTTTTAAAAAATTCTTTAAAAAATCCACGTTTCGAGTCCTTTGAATATTTTTAAAAAATTCTTTAAAAAATCCACGTTTCGAGTCCTTTGAATATTTTTAAAAAATTCTTTAAAAAATCAACGTTTCGAGTCCTTTGAATATTTTTAAAAAATTCTTTAAAAAATCCACGTTTCGAGTCCTTTGAATATTTTTAAAAAATTCTTTAAAAAATCCACGTTTCGAGTCCTTTGAATATTTTTAAAAAATTCTTTAAAAAATCCACGTTTCGAGTTCTTTGAATATTTTTAAAAAATTCTTTAAAAAATCCACGTTTCGAGTCCTTTGAATATTTTTAAAAAATTCTTTAAAAAATCCACGTTTCGAGTTCTTTGAATATTTTTAAAAAATTCTTTAAAAAATCCACGTTTCGAGTCCTTTGAATATTTTTAAAAAATTCTTTAAAAAATCCACGTTTCGAGTCCTTTGAATATTTTTAAAAAATTCTTTAAAAAATCCACGTTTCGAGTCCATTGAATATTTTTAAAAAATTCACGTTTAGGGTCCTTTGAATATTTTTAAAAAATTCACGTTTAGGGTAATTTGAATATTTTTAAAAAATTCTTTAAAAAATCCACGTTTAAAGCCCTTTGAATATTTTTAAAAAATTCTTTAAAAATCCTCGTTTAGAGTCATTTGAATATTTATAAATAATTCTTTAAAAAATCCACGTTTAGAGTCCTTTGAATATTTTTAAAAAATTCTTTAAAAAAATCCACGTTGGAGTCCTTAGAATACTTTTAAAAAACTCTTTAAAAAATCCACGTTTAGAGACCTCTGATTATTTTTAAAACTAATCTTTAAAAAATCCACGTTTAGAGACCTCTGATTATTTTTAAAACTAATCTTTAAAAAATCCACGTTTAGAGACCTCTGATTATTTTTAAAACTAATCTTTAAAAAATCCACGTTTAGAGTCCTTTGAATATTTTAAAAAAATTCTTTAAAAAATCCACGTTTAGAGTCCTTTGAATATCTTTAAAATTCCACGTTTAGAGTCCTTTGAATATTTTTTTAAAACTTATTTAAAAAAGTCCACATTTAGAGTCCTTTGAATATTTTAAAAAATCCACGTTTAGAGTCCTTTGAATATTTTTAATATCTTTTTTTTTAAAATCCACGTTTAGAGTCCTTTGAATATTTTTAATATTTTTTTTTTATTTTTAATCCACGTTTAGAGTCCTTTGTATATTTTTAATATATTTTTTTAAAAAGCCACGTTTAGAGTCTTTTGAATATTTTTTTAAAAATTCTTTAAAAAATCCACGTTTGGAGTCCTTTGAATATTTTTAAAAAATTCTTTAAAAATCCTAGTTAAGAGTAATTTGAATATTTTTAAAAAATTCTTTAAAAAATCCAAGTTTAGAGTCCTTGGAAAAAATTTCCAAAAATTCTTTAAAAAATCTAAATTTGGGGTTTTTGGATATTTAAAGAAAAAATACTTCAAAAATCTACGCTAAGAGTCCTTGGATTTTTTTTTTTGAAAAATTCTTGAAAAACCCACATTTAAGGTACCTGGAATATCTTTCAAATTTTCATTAAAAAATCCAAATTTTCAGTCCTTAAAATAATTTTTAAAAAATTCTTTGAAAAATCCATATTTAGGGACCCTCTTATACTTTTCAAATTCTTTAAAATTACCACATTTAGATTCCTTAGAATGTTTTTACAAAAATTCCACATTTAGAGTCCTTAGAATATTTTTCGAGTATTCTGTAAAAATCCTCGTTTAGAGTTCTTGGAATACTTTTAAAAAATTATTTAAAAAATCCAGAATCAGAATCCTTGGAATATTTTTAATAAATTCTTTAAAATGTCCACATTTAAAGTCCTTTGAATATATTTCAATTTTTTAAGATATTCCGCATTTAGAGTCTTTAGAATATTTTTCCAAAATTCTTTAAAAAATCAATAATTAGGGTCCTTGGAATATTTTTCAAAAGTTAGAGTCCTGGGAATATTTTTATAAATTCTATAAAAAAATCCGAATTTAGAATCATTGGATATTTTTCAAATAATTCATTAAAAAATATACATTAAGAATACTGGGGAATATTTCTTAATAATTCCGTAAAAAATCCACATTTAAAGTCCTAGGAATATTTTTCAAAAAATTCACGATCAGAGTCCTTGGCATATTTTTAAAAAATTAATTAAAAAATGACCTTTAATCTCCTGATTTTTTATTATTTTATCGCTTTTCCCCGTTCTTATGGTCTATTATAACCATGGCATACAATATCTATGAATCGCTTATCAACCACATGAAAGAAATAATTCTTTCTAAGGATCCCTTTCAAAAAAAAAATGTAAAATTTAAATTAAAATATACACCCACATTTCTCTTGACCTCATAACCCAAGTCAATCAAAGGCGATTTACTCAGCTATTAATTCAGATATTTCCATTTAACCAATTACTTACCAATTTCAACCAAACATTTGTGACCAGCAATTGATTCTTTTCATCCTGCAAAGATAAGAGAAATAGACAGAGATACAGAGTTAAGCATATTATAAACTCATTAAATAATCAATTGCAAGGATATGAATTGATGAATTAATTATAAGGATAGAAATTAAATAATATAAGATGATGAAGAAGAAGAAAAGTGTGACAAATACATGTGTGTACACAAATAATCATGTGGTAATTGACACAGATGCCAAGGCACGCACACACACATACATTTGGAGAAATTCTAATTTTTCATTATATTCAAGTTTTCAGTAAAAATTTTCCATGTTATCCTCAGAAACATCTTGGCTGGCAGCCTCGAAGATACAAGCGACCGATATGTTGGAAAAATTCTACTTGAAGTTGTAGAGATACGCCACCGCAGCTGCTGCGGCTGCCACACATAGCTTACCTTGTTTGACCTAATTTCCTGTTTCCTTTCCTTTGCATGTTGTTGCTATGCCATGCTAAAGTAATCACAAACCACACACACACACATAGAGAGACATGACTTTACTCCCACTCAAAACATTTTGCCAGAGATTTAAGGATGTTGCTGTTGCACTGGGCAAATATGATGTGATATTTTTTCAAAGTTGCTATTTTTAGCCTAATCCTGTGAACACACAGGCACACACACAACACACACACATGTGTACAAATACATAGACGTTTTTATAACAGGAATTATGACAAGGGAGAAAATAAAGCTCCTATGAGTAAGAAGGGTTGGAATTTTAATCCAGAATATGTAGATGTCCTCAGCAATAAAAGGACAATCAATATTCGGTTTGTATGTGAGGAAAATATTTTTCAAAAATACTGGTAAAAAAAATACAAAGTACAAAAAATCCACGTCTTGAATACTCTTGAAATATATATATATATATATATATATATATATATATATATATATATATATATATATATATATATATATATATATATATATATATATATATATATTTTTTTTTTTTTTTTTTTTTTTTTTTTTTTTTTTTGAAATCCATGTCTAGATTATTCTTAAAAATATTTTTTTTAATTCACGTTTTGAATTCTCTTGAAAAAATATTTTTTTCAACGTCCACATTATTGTTAAAAACATTCTTCAAAAAAAAATCCAAGTCTAGATTATTCTTATAGATTATTATATATATATATATATATATATATATATATATATAAATATATATATATATATATATATATATATATATATATATATATATATATATATATATATATATATATATATATATATATGTATATTTTTTTTTTTTTTGAAATCCATGTCTAGATTGTTCTTAAAAATATTTTTTTTAATTCACGTTTTGAATTCTCTTGAAAAAATATTTTTTTCAACGTCCACATTATTGTTAAAAACATTCTTTAAAAAAATCCAAGTCTAGATTATTCTTAAAAAAATATTTAAAAAAATCCAAGTCTAGATTATTCTTAAAAAAAATATTTAAAAAAAACACGTCTGGGATATTGTTAAAAAATATATTTTTTAAAAAACTCCACGTCTAGGTTATCCTTAAAAAATATTTTTTTAAAAAAATTCACGTCTAGGTTATTCTTAAAAAATATTTTTTAAAAAAAAATCACGTCTAGATTATTCTAAACCTTTTTTTTAAAAAACCTTCTTCAAAAATATCTTTTTTTTTAAATCCAGGTCTAGGTTATTCTTAAAAAATATTAAAAAAACACGTCTAGGTTATTCTTAAAAAACATTAAAAAAAACACGTCTAGGTTATTCTTAAAAATATTTTTTTTTAAATCCACGTCTAGGTTATTCTTAAAAATATTTTCTTTTAAAAAATCCACGTTTTGGTTATTTTTAAAAAATATTTAAAACCAGTAAAGAAAGTCTTAAAGTCGGGCGGGGCCGACTTTATGATACCCTACTCCACTTTGCTAATTTAGTAGAGCTCCGCATAACAATTAAAAGTTTTTATGGGAGAATTCAATCATACACGCTATGATTATAATTATAATTTAAAGTTCAAAGGACTAAATATGCCGAAGCATTTGTATCTTTTAAATTCGGAATTGTATTGACCATTTGGTGCACAATTAATTTGAAATCGGATAAAGATATATATGGGAGCTATATCCAATTCTGAACCGATCTCGATAAAATTTGGCAAAGATATTTCTGAGCTTTATTTGATATATTTCCCTGAATATTGTTGTTACGAAGTGCATATTACGGTTGTGGTTAACAAATATAACAAATGGGATGAACAATATATATGGGAGCTATAGCTATATCTAAACCGATTATGATCAAATTTGGCATACATATTTTCAGGCCTAATTTGGGTGTATATGCAAAATTCCATACAATTCGGGCTGATATTACACGTTTGGTGCACAATAAAAGGCAAATCGGACGAAGATATATATGGGAGCTATATCTAAATTTTGACCAATTATCTCCAATTTCAATAGGGTCCTTGGGCCAAACAAATGATCTGTGCAAAATTTCATCTGGATCGGGCATTAAATGCGACCTGTACTTTGTTTACAAAAATACATGGACAGACGGACATGCATAAATCGACTCAGAATGTGATTCTATGCAGATGATCACAAGGAACTATGGCTCTATCTCGTTTCCTTTTGCCTGTTACAAACAAATGCACAAAGACATAATACCCTGACCACCTTGTGGTGTAGGGTATAAAAAAACCAGGTCTAGGTTATTCTTTAAAAGTATTTTTTTTTAAAGAGCCACGTCTAGGTTATTCTTAAAAATATTTTTTTAAAAAAAGCCACGTCCAAATATGTATATTTTTTTAATTCACGACATATCATCCTTTATTTAATCCTTATTTAATTAAGCATGAAAATATTTAAAAAAAATTCAAATCTAGAACTGGATTGTTGAAAATATTTTTTTTTTTAATCCATGACTTTTTTTTTTCAAATCCTCGCCTAGATTATCCTTGAAAAATTCGCATCTAGATTCTCTTTGAAAAATATATTTTTTTCAAGGAAACGTCTAAATCATCCCCTTCAGAATTCCTTCTGCAAACCTCAACCACAGACTCCAACAGTGTCATCCATATCAAATTTTACGATTTCAGCTGTATCTCTTCACCCATATTATATACCGCTTAGTAATTTTCGAACAATTATAGTACATAATTCCATACCACAGACACCAACAGTGATATCCATATCAAATACCAGGATTTCTGATCTACTCCTTCGCCCAATACCGAATGTAGAACTAATTAGTACCTTTCGTAAAATTAAGGTACAGATTTCCTAAACCAAATCCATATCTCAACCTCAGATACCAACAAAGACCTCAATATCAAATCTGTGGATTCCAAACCTAACTCTTCACACAATACCAAGTTTAGTACTATTTAGTACTTTATGTACAAATATTGAATACATTTCCACACCAACGCCAAATCTCAAACACAGATACAAATTTAGTACCGGTTAGTACAGTTGTAGTACGCATATCCAAAACCGGCTTCTCCTATCAACCACAGACACCAACAGTGGCATACATATCAAATATCAGGATTTTAAATCTATTCCTTCACTCAATACCAAAATTTAGTACAATTTGGCACTTTTCGTACAATTATAGTGCACATTTCCAAAACAACCACCATATTTCAATTCCAAATTTCAACGGAGACCTCAATATCAAATTTCAGCATTCCAGATTTCCCAATACCATTCAGTACTTTTTGTACAATTATAGTACACATTTCCGGAACCATCTCCATAGGTCGAGGCTACACATGAAAAGCGACCACAATACCAACATTTCAGATTTCAAGCACTATGTCTTCACCCATTACCAAATTGTACCAAATATAGTACTACTTAGTACTTTTTGTACCATTACAGTACAAATTTTCAAAACAACCTATTTATCACAATCCTATCATGCAAAAGGACCGAAATACAAAAGTTCGAAATTCAACCTTTATCTATCCGGATATGTTTTAAGGATTGATTTTTTTTAAAAAGTATTTTCGCAAAAATTTTAAACGACAAGGATTTTTTAAAAAAAGTTTTTTTCAAGGATGTGAATTTTATATAAATATTTTCCTAGGAATGTAAACGACGTGGATTTTTTAAAATAATGCTATTTTAAAGGATTGTACACGATGTTAATTTTGTAAAAAAAAATATTTGTTCAAGGATTATAAACGACGTGAATTAAAAAAAAAAAATATTTTTTCTAAAGTATTATTAACGACGTGGATTTAAAATATATATTTTTTCGAGGATTATTAACGTTGATTTAAACGAAATAATTTTTAAGGTTTATAAGTGACATGGATTTAAAAAAAATATTTTTGCAAGGATTGATTTTTTAACAATATTTTTCCAAGAATTATAAAATTATAAACGACATAGATTTTTTTAAAAATATTTTTTCAAGAAATATAAGCGACATGGATTTTTTTAAAAAATGTTTTTTTCTATAAACGACGTGGATTAAAAAGAATCATGAATTATAAACGGCATGGATTAAAAAATATTTTTTTGAACAATAATAAACTACATGAATTTTAAAATATTTTTTTAAGGATTATAAGCGAAAAAGAGTTAAAATTTTTTTTTGGATTGTAAAAAGATATTTTCTTAAGGATTTTAAACGACATGGATCTTTTTAAAAATATTTCTTTAAGGACTATAAACGGCATGGGGTTTAAAAAAATACTTTTTCAAGGATTTTAAGTGACTTGGATTAAAAAAAATTCTTTAAGAATTATAAACGACATGGATTTAAAAAAATATATTTTTTCAAAGATAATAAACAAGGTGGACTTTTTTAAAAATATTTCCGTAAGGATTACACCTGACATAGATTAAAAAAAAATTAAGAATTACAATCGACTTGATTTTTTTTAATATTTTTTTTTTTTTTTTTTTTGGGAACGATGTACAAAATACTTTGTACATACTTTTGAGTGCGATTGAGGCGCAGGGAAAATGTAGCAATAAAAGATAAATGTTCTAAAATTAAATATTTCCCAGCCGCCATAAAATATCACATGTGAAGAATTCGGTGATCTTGTGCGCTGACGCATACGATAATGTGAGAGATAATAAAGGTTATGACCCACACGCACATATATCGATGCGCTCAGTAGATGCACAAGACCACTTGAATGAGATGTTAAGCAGCCCTGCAATGTTCTCAATTCAGTATCAGAATAGATAAGAATAATTGTGTGGCTGCGACTAGGTTAAGTTAGATTAGTTTCAGTAGTACGTAAGAAACATATTCTTTAAATAAAATTAGAATTGAAACTACATCCAAAGAATAAGGTTGTTCTTTCTTTTCTCACTCAAACGACATGGATTTTTTAAAAAATAATTTTTTTAAGGATATTATATGAGGTGGACTTAAAAAAAATCTTCTTTTTTTCAATATTATAACCGACATGGTTTTAAAAAAATAATTCTTCAAGGATTATAAACGACATGACTTTTATTAAATATTTTTCAAAGATTATAAGCGACATGGATTTGTTTTTAAAAATATATATATAAAAAATATTATATTATAAGGTACGTGGATTTTTTTTTAAATATTTTTTCAAGAATTCTAAACGACATGGATTTTTTAAAAAAATATTTTCTTAAGGATTTTAAACGACATGGATCTTTTTAAAAATATTTCTTCAAGGACTATAAACGACGCGGGGTTTAAAAAAAATACTTTTTCAAGGATTTTAAATGACTTGAATTTAAAAAAAAAATTCTTTAAGAATTATAAACGACATGGATTTAAAAAATTTTATATTTTTTCAAAGATAATAAACAAGGTGGACTTTTTAAAAAATATATTCTCAAGCATTACACCTGACATAGATTTAAAAAATAATATTTTTTAAGAATTATAAAGGACGTGAATTTTTTTTGTAATATTTTTGTACGATTATAAACGGTGTGGATTTAAAAAAATATATTTTTTGAGGATTATAAACGACATAGATTTTTTAAAAAATATTTTTTTAAAGATATTAAATGACGTGGACTTAGAAAAAATCTTACGTAAAAATCGATGTAACTTTTTTTTAAATATTTTCAAGGATTATAAACGACATGGATTTTTTAAAAAAATATTTAGAGAATTATAGGCCACGTGGATGTTGTTAAAGAATATTTTTTCGAAGATTCTAAACGACATGGATTTTTTAAAAAATATTTTTTCGACGATCATAAACGACGTAGATTTTTAAAATACATTTTTTAAGGATATTAAATGACGTGGATTTAAAAAAAATAATTTTGGGTATAATAAGCGACATGGATTTAAAAAAATATATTTTTTTTCGAGGATTATTAACGAAATGGATAAAAAACATTTTTTCAAGGATTATAAAAGACATGACTTAAAAAAAAAAATATTTTTAGAAAACCATAAACGACATGGATTTTTAAAAAAATATTTTTTAAGGACTATAAACGACGTGTATATTTTTTTCAAGGATTATAAACGACATGGCAGCAAATTCTGTGGTGTGTAGGGTATGGCTTAATCTACCTGAATTTACATTGTTTCACACATAACTGGCTATGTAAATGTGTGCCAGTGTCCATATCCATGTTTGTATGTAAAGTTTGCATATGTCCATTTATGTAAATACCCAGGGTATTAGATAAATAAGTTTTAGTTTTCAGAACAGGTGTTCTTTTGAGTTCAAAAAATTCACACACACAATGTGTGTTTTTACATACATATATACACATGGTTATACGTGTGTGTGTTGATTTAACAGAGAAATCTGCAGGCTGTACTTAATGTGGTTGCTTTATGCCACTGCTCTGTGAATAACGACATAAAATACAATTACATATGTGTGGGTAAGTGTGTTGGTGTGTGTGTGTGTGTGTGTGTGTGTGTGTGTGTGTGTGTGTCACCACCAGATGTAACTTGTTATGTGTATAGCTATCTTTTTTATTTCATTGTCTCACATATGCCTGCAGATTTTCTCTGTACGTAAGTATATATTTGTCTGGTCGTAATGTAAGTACGTAGATTTATCACCCGCACATCACTTTCATCACAGGTTTGCAGCAAAAGTGCGAGAGATGAAGACACCGGAAAAATTGCCGTTACAATTTGTTGCAAATATGGGTGAAATTTTCGTAATAATCTCTAGCAGAGATACAGTGGGGTCAAGGATAATTAATAAAGGATAATATCCTTTATATATGGCTCCAAACCACCTCTTGTCAAAATTTAGGATTATTCCTCAATTTTCGGATTTTGGAAGGAAATATTTGAGACTTCGCAAATTATTATTTTTTCATTAATTTTTAATATTTTTAACTTTCATCCCACTGTGCACAGTCTAAGATTAATGTTTGCACTTACATGTGAGATTTCTTATGGCTGACACCTGCTATGGTGGCAAAAACACGCTTCAGGTCTTATTAATATTTCAGCGTGTATGTATAATTCTGCAAGTACCATAAGTCAAGGATGCTCAGCGATAAGAAGCAGTGCAAATAAAGGGCTCGGCTTAGCCAAAAACGAAAATTAAGGAAGACAGCCACATACAACTATGGAGAATATGTTAAAGTCTATTTTTTAAAGGACCATAGCAACAATAAACGTGGATTTTTTAAAGAATATTTTTTCAAGGACCAAGAAACGTGGATTCTTTAAAGAATATATTTTCAAGGACCAAGAAACGTGAGTTTTTTAAAGAATATTTTTTCAAGGACCATCAGACCCAGAAACGTGGATTTTTTAAAGAATATTTTTTCAAGGACCAAGAAACGTGGGTTTTTTAAAAGAATATTTTTTCAAGGTCCAAGAAAAGTGGATTTTTTAAAAGAATATTTTTTCAAGGACCAAGGAACGTGGATTTTTTAAAAGAATATTTTTTCAAGGACCAAGAAACGTGGATTTTTTAAAAGAATACTTTTTCAGGGACCAAGAAACGTGGATTTTTTAAAAGAAAATTTTTTCAAGGACCAAGAAACGTAAATTTTTTAAATAATATTTTTTCAAGGACCAAGAAACGTGGATTTTTTAAAGAAGTTTTTTTCAAGCACCAAGAAATGTGGATTTTTTAAAGAATATTTTTCAAGGACTATCAGAAACGTGGATTTTTTAAAGAATATTTTTTCAAGTACCAAGAAACGTGGATTTTTAAAATAATATTTTTTCAAGGACCAAGAAACGTGGATTTTTTAAAAGCACATTTTTTCAAGGACCAAGAAACGTGGATTTTTTAAAAGAATATTTTTTCAAGGACCAACAAACGTGTATTTTTTAAAAGAATATTTTTTCAAGGGCCAAGAAACTTGGATTTTTTAAAGAATTTTTTTTTTCAAGGAACAAGAAACGTGGATTTTTTAAAGAATATATTTTCAAGGACCAAGAGAGGCGTGGATTTTTTAAAGAATATTTTTTCAACGACCAAGAAACGTTGATTTTTTAAAGAATATTTTTTCAAGGACCACCAGAAACGTGGATTTTTTAAAGAATATTTTTTCAAGCACCAAGAAACTTGAATTTTTTAAAGAATATTTTGCAACGACCATCAGTTGAAGAAACGTGGATTTTTTAAAGAAAATTTTTTTCAAGGACCAAGGAACTTAAATTTTTTAAAGAATATTTTGCAACGACCATCAGTTGAAGAAACGTGGATTTTTCAAAGAATATTTTTTCAAGGACCAAGAAACTTGAATTTTTTAAAGAATATTTTGCAACGACCATCAGTTGAGAAACGTGGATTTTTTAAAGAATATTTTTTCAACGACCATCAGTTGAAGAAACGTGGATTTTTTAAAGAATATTTTTTCAACGACCATCAGTTGAAGAAACGTGGATTTTTTAAAGAATATTTTTTCAACGACCATCAGTTGAAGAAACGTGGATTTTTTAAAGAATATTTTTTCAACGACCATCAGTTGAAGAAACGTGGATTTTTTAAAGAATATTTTTTCAACGACCATCAGTTGAAGAAACGTGGATTTTTTAAAGAATATTTTTTCATCGACCGTCAGTTGAAGAAACGTGGATTTTTTAAAGAATATTTTTTCAACGACCATCAGTTGAAGAAACGTGGATTTTTTAAAGAATATTTTTTCAACGACCATCAGTTGAAGAAACGTGGATTTTTTAAAGAATATTTTTTCAAACGACCATCAGTTGAAGAAACGTGGATTTTTTAAAGAATATTTTTTCAACGACCATCAGTTGAAGAAACGTGGATTTTTTAAAGAATATTTTTTCAAACGACCATCAGTTGAAGAAACGTGGATTTTTTAAAGAATATTTTTTCAACGACCATCAGTTGAAGAAACGTGGATTTTTTAAAGAATATTTTTTCAAACGACCATCAGTTGAAGAAACGTGGATTTTTTAAAGAATATTTTTTCAACGACCATCAGTTGAAGAAACGTGGATTTTTTAAAGAATATTTTTTCAAACGACCATCAGTTGAAGAAACGTGGATTTTTTAAAGAATATTTTTTCAACGACCATCAGTTGAAGAAACGTGGATTTTTTAAAGAATATTTTTTCAACGACCATCAGTTGAAGAAACGTGGATTTTTTAAAGAATATTTTTTCAACGACCATCAGTTGAAGAAACGTGGATTTTTTAAAGAATATTTTTTCAACGACCATCAGTTGAAGAAACGTGGATTTTTTAAAGAATATTTTTTCAACGACCATCAGTTGAAGAAACGTGGATTTTTTAAAGAATATTTTTTCAACGACCATCAGTTGAAGAAACGTGGATTTTTTAAAGAATATTTTTTCAACGACCATCAGTTGAAGAAACGTGGATTTTTAAAGAATATTTTTTCAACGACCATCAGTTGAAGAAACGTGGATTTTTTAAAGAATATTTTTTCAACGACCATCAGTTGAAGAAACGTGGATTTTTTAAAGAATATTTTTTCAACGACCATCAGTTGAAGAAACGTGGATTTTTTAAAGAATATTTTTTCAACGACCATCAGTTGAAGAAACGTGGATTTTTTAAAGAATATTTTTTCAACGACCATCAGTTGAAGAAACGTGGATTTTTTAAAGAATATTTTTTCAACGACCATCAGTTGAAGAAACGTGGATTTTTTAAAGAATATTTTTTCAACGACCATCAGTTGAAGAAACGTGGATTTTTTAAAGAATATTTTTTCAACGACCATCAGTTGAAGAAACGTGGATTTTTTAAAGAATATTTTTTCAACGACCATCAGTTGAAGAAACGTGGATTTTTTAAAGAATATTTTTTGGCTGCATTAAATGATATATACCCTCTCTAGCCATATGTCTGAGGGTATAATTAAGCAATTATCAAAAGTCTCTTTTAATTAATATTTATTAATACGTCTGAGAAATATACCCTCCCAAGTTATTCATTTTAATTTTCTCCCTAAAAGTATGCACCATACATGACAAGAAATCCATATGACTTTGTGTATGAGCATTTCTAAATATTTTCATAAATAAAAAAAGACTTGAAATATTAAAAACTATTTCATATGCAACGTCAAAGCTAGCAAATAATTCACGTAGTTCCTTTGCATTTTTTCCTGCGCAATTTTTTTTTTTTTTGGATTTTTTTTTTTTTTTTTGCTAAAGAAATAAATTTCCACCATCTGCAGCTATGGAGCTATGCTGAACTATGGAACTATGTCGTGCCAAACAACATGGCTTCGATGGCGACAATTGCAACGATGCATATAAATCGTTGATAATCTTTATGCTCAGAGCGCAAAAAAAATGGAATACCTTCAACAGTTGTGCCATGTTCAATGTTTTGTAAATCCGTATATGAAATCTGAAATATTATAGTGGAAGAGGGTTGGAGGAGTAGGGGAAGGAGGTGGATGAGGATTACCCTTACTATCGATATCGTGCCGCCGACGACGACAACGATGCTGATGATATTCAACTTAAAATCTAGCACACTTGTATGTCATATGCAAATCGGAGAGCAGAAGTTTTGATATTCTTCGCACAGCTGGTTGGGTTGGCGGATTGGATGACGACGACTGGCTGCTGATATGCTCTACTAAACATTGACTTGTGTTAAATGCAGTAGCTTTATGTCTGTCCTGCCTTCTTTTTTTCCTGTCGAAATGCCATAATAGTTATATTTTTATGCCCTCCACCATAGTATGGAGCGTATATTAAGCTTGTCATTCCGTTTGTAATACCTCGAAACATACATTTTAGACCCCACAAAGTATATATATTCTTGATCAGCATAAAATTTTATGTCGATTTGGCAATATCCGTCCGTCTGTCCATCTGTGGAAATCACTCTAGATTCCGAACGAAATGAAGTAGGTTGATCAAATTTTACTCAAATGTGTATTATGTCTGCAGGACTCTTGGTATTGAAAATGGGCCATGTAGGTCCACGTCTTCGTATAGCCCACATATAACCGAACCTTCCGATATTCGGTATTTTGATGATTTTAGCGCCATTATTTACCGGAATTGTTTCAAATTTCGCATTTGAAGTTCGTAATAGATACTACAGCCTATGACAAAAAATTGTCTGTGCGGGTCCACGTCTTCGTATAGCCCCTATATAACGGTACCACCCCATATTCGGTATTTTGATGATTTTAGCGACATTATTTACCAGAATTGTTTCAAATTTCGCATTTGAAGTTCGTAATAGATACTACGGCTTAAGACAGAAAATGGGCCATGTAGGTCCACGTCTTCGTATAGCCCCCTTATAACGAAATCCCCGATATTCTGTATTTTGATGATTTTATATACTTTATTTACCGGAATCGTTTAAAATTTGGTATTTGAAGTTCGTAATGAATACTTCATCCTAAGGCCAAAATGGGCCATGTAGGTCCATGTCTTCGTATAGCCCCCATATAACGGTACCACCCGATATTCGGCATATTGATGATTTTAGCGATATTATTTACCGGAATTATTTCAAATTTGGTATTTGAAGTTCTTAATGAATACTACAGCCTATAACAGAAAAATGTCCGTCCAGGTCCTCATCTTCGTATAGCCCCCATATAAGGGTACCTTCCGATATTAGGTATTTTCATGATTTTAGCGACCTTATTTACCGGAATTATTTCAAATTTTGTATTTGAAGTTCGCAATGAATACTATAGCCTATGACAGAAAATTGCCTATGCAGGTCCACATCTTCGTATAGCCCCCATATAAGGGTACCTCCCGATATTCGGTATTTTGATGATTTTAGCGGCATTATTCACCGGAATTACTTCAAATTTTGGTATTTGAAATTCGTTACGAATACTACAGCCTATGCCAGAAAATTGTCTGTGCAGGTCCACGTTTTATAACCCACTTGATACCTCCCTATATTCGGTATTTTGATCATTTTAGCTACATTATAAATATATTTGTTTCAAGTTTCGCATTTGAATATTGTAATAGCTTCTGACAAAAGTTGCCTTTGCAGGTCCACATGGTCTTAAAGCTCCTAATATACGGCAATATTCGGTATTTTTAAGATTTGAACAGAATTTTTAACGCATTTTATTTTATTTTATTTTTTTTTTTTTGAAAATTGCAAAATTTTTACCAAATGGTTGAGGGTATTCAAAGTTTGGTCCTGCCGATTTTACAGCTTTTTTACTTGTTTATATATATATATATATATATATATATATGTGTGTAAATATATTCGACGATTTCTGATGGCATACATTCAGATAAGTAATGTCTATGATTTGCATATGAATTTGAATAAATATTTCAATTGATATGGAAATTTGTTGCTGCGAATGATTGTATGTTTACGTGTGTGTGTGAGAGAGTCTTTTGCAAATGAGGAAATCGGATGATATCAACTTACGTGCTGGTACTTGCTGGCTGTTTATTATAAACAACAAGATATTCTTTCACAAAAATCCCCCCCCCCCACACATATTTATATTGACATATCAACTCCCCAAAATATGCAATATAATATTATTTTTATGTGAGCGTGTGTGTGTGTTTTTTTTTTTGGCTAAAGTGCAACAACAGCTGTTTATTTCAATATATAATTTATTGGAGTGCAGCATACTTTTGGGCGGATAATTATATTTCAAGTTACTTTGGAAATTGAAGAGAGTTAAATATACACACATGTTTATGTATTATAAGTTTACTTTTTATATTCTATGCATCAATTTAAGAGGATTAAGAACGGAGATTTTTAAATTTTATTTACTTAAATTTAGTATTGAAAATCCTTAGATATATAATTACAGATTTGCTGAAGTTTGATAAAGAATTGAATTTTTTTGGGCAGTAACATTAAAGCCACTAGGCTTCAATATGTTTTCATGGGACAAGTAATAAAATAAATTTAATTTTTTTTAAAAATGTTTTTTTTTTAAGAATTAAAACTACATTTATAGTAAAGTTCTTTAAAAAGCCATCAGAGACACAAACCCGGATGTTTTAGGAATATTTTTCCAAGTCCCAAACACAAAACACCAAATTGGAACTATCAAGGCTTAGCCAATGAGGACCGTTCCATCAAATTTGAGAAGAGGCCAACTCCGAAGGAGAAAATCCTCTGCTGCCTAAGTTAACAGGATTGTCCTCAGATCGAACATGAAACCATTTATTTTGCCCAATATTCTCTTGACTGCGACATACCCTATTGACAACGAATGGAGTTTTTTGAAGCCAAGAAAGAACGATCGTAGAATCGGCCCAATAAAATATATTGTTAAAATATATGTCGATTTCACTCAAAATACCCTCAGGAAATTCATATGCTAATACAGCACCGCATTCTATTCTAAGCGAAGTAATGAAATGGACTTAAACCGATATGCTTTTATTTTGCAAGTTAGCAGATTTCTGAAAATTTTCCCATTTGAAGCAACGACACGAATGTATGCTACCACCGTGTATGGCTTTTCTGAGGGATCGGAAACTTCCAAATAAAATATTTATTATTTATTAAAGATATTTTTTTTAACAATAATCAAAGACACAAACCTGGATAATTTTTTTTTTTTTAATACCTTAGACATTTTAGAAATTTTCATTTTAGAAATTTTCCATAGATTAAAATGACCTACACATGCGGTTTTAGAAGTGATATTTTCTGAAGGTTAGAAATTGAAATATGAATTTTTTCGAAGTTTTTTAAAATCAGGTTTTAAAGGGAACTTAATGGACACAATTGGAGTGAGTTTTTCTTATATATATTTAAAGGACCACCGAAACACATATTTGGGATTTTTAGGAATATTTTTTAAAAAGGCCTTCGGAGGAATATATTTTGAAAATCTTTCAGATGCAAAAAACGGGAGTTTTTGAGGAAGACTTTGTAATGAACCTTCAGAGATAAAAATTGGATATTTTAGGATTTTTTTTTTTTTTTTTTTGGAAGGACCTTTAAAGAAAAATCTAGGATATTTAAAAATAAAGGACCATCGAAACACATATTTGGGATTTTTTAGGAATATTTTTTAAAAGGGTCTTCGGAGCAATATGTTTTGAAAATATTTCAGATGCAAAAAACAGAAATATTTGAGGAAGACTTTGTAATGAACCTTCAGAGATTAAAATATTTTATTTTATTTATTTATTTTTTTTTTTTTTTTGAAGGACCTTCAAAGAAAAATCTAGGATATTTTTAAAATATTTTTAAATAAAGGACCATCGAAACACATAGTAGGGATTTTTAGGAATATTTTTTAAAAGCGCCTTCGGAGTAATATATTTTTAAAATCTTTCAGATGCAAAAAACGGGAATTTTTGAAAAAGACTTTTTAATGAACCTTCACAGATAAAAGGGGGATATTTTAAGAATTTATTTTTAAAAGAAGGACCATCGAAACACATATTTGGGATTTTTAGGAATATTTTTTAAAAGGGTCTTCGGAGGAATCTGTTTTGAAAGTCGTTCAGATGCAAAAAACGAGAATTTTTGAAAAAGACTTTTTAAGCCACCTTCAGAGATAAAAATGGGATATTTTAAAATTTTTTTTTCTTTGGGAGGACATTCAGAAGAAAAAGGAGGATATTTTAAAAATATTTTTAAATAAAAGACCATCTGCCTCGATATTTGGGATTTTTGGGAATATTTTTTAAAAGGGCCTTCGGAAGAATTTCTTTTGAAAATATTTCAGATTTTTGATTTTTGAGGAAGATTTTTTAATAAAGCTTCAGAGATAAAAATGGGACATTTTAAGATTTTTTATTTATTTTATTTATTATTATTATTATTATTATTATTATTATTATTATTATTTTTTTTTTTTTTTTTGGAAGGACCTTCAGAGAAAAAACCAGAAAATATAAAGTTTCATTACTTTTAAATATTTAGGGGCTTTTGATGGAAAAATATTCAAAGACAAATAGGTGGAAATTTCAAAAAAGAAAAAATAATAATAATAATAATAATAATAAATAAATAAAATAGCTTCAAAGCCAATAATTTGAATGTCTTACGAATAAATTTCTTCAGACACAAAAACGTAGATATTTTTTTTTTTTAAACATAAAAATGTGGTTATTTTCGGAAATGTAGTTATTTTGAAAATATTTCTTGAACATTTTTTTAGGGGACTTTGAGAGAGAAAAATTTAAATATTTAAAGAATATTTTTTAAAGGACCTTCAGAGAACGTGGATATTTAAAGAAGATGTCCAACGGACTTACAGAGACAAACACTTGGAAATATTTTCTAAATACATTTTTGAAGGACTTTTAGAGACAAAATTGCTGTTAGCCTAAAAACAAATTTTCGAAGGCCTTGGGGCTACAAAACGTGGGTAAGATTTGAAAATTTTAATAATATTAAGAAAATTAATTAGTTTTAGAATTTGTTGAAGGATCTGCAGAGATGTACTCGTGAACATTTTAATTATATGCTTTAAAGGACCTTTGGGTGCTACAAATAATGGAAATTTTGAAAATATTTTTTTGAAGGATCTTTAGGGGCAAAAATTTAGGTATTTGAAGAACATTTTTTGAAGATATTTAAGAAAGAAATACTTTAAAAATATTATTTGAAAGTGGGTATTTTTTAAAAGGACTTGCATAGACCAAGATAGACATTTATTTCAAATTTTTTTGAAGTATCTTCAGAGTAAAAAACCTGAGTATTTTCAAACAAATGTTTTTCAGGACATTCAGAGAAACAATCATAGATTTTTTAAACAAATATTTTGAAGGGCTGTCAGCTACAAAAACATGGATATTTTAAGAGACAAAAAAGTGGTTATTTTTCGAATCCTTTTTAGATTCTTAAGAGAATAAAACGTGGATATTTAAAGAATATTATTTTTCCAAGGACATTAAGAACTATCGTACATATTTTTGTATATTATTTTAAGGACCTTCAGATACAAATAACTTCATTTTTTTATTTTAAATCTCAGAATGTTGCCTGAATGTCTTTTTTCAAGATTGTAGTTCTGATGATCCTTGAAAAATATCTTTGAAAAAAAATTGTAGTGCTAATTGTCATTGAAATACATAATTAAAAATTCATGATACAAGCTATGATGGTCCTTAAAAAATTACCTTAAGACTCCTCGATGCTAGCTCTGAAACTAATTCAAAAAGTGTCCTTAGAAAATCCTTGAATGAAAATCAGATTAGGTTTAAAAAAATCTCCTTAAAACTCTACGATGGCACTGATGATGATCCATGAAAATATATTCTTCAATAAATCCATAACTGTAGCTCTGATGGACCTTGAAAAATTGCCTTAAGAATATTAAAAAGATTGTAGGTCTGATGGTTTCTAGAAAAAATCAAGGCTTTAGCCCTTACGATCCTTGAAAAATATCCTAAAAAATCCTCGATTCTAACTCTGATGCTCCTCGATGAAATATCATTAAACTCTACGATAAAATTACTGTCCTGACAGTCACTTAAAAAAATCTTGAAAACATTGGAAGAAAAAAATTAAAATTTAGAAATTGGTCCTTGAAAAAATATTCGCAAAAAATCTTGATTATTGATCAAAAGGGTTCAGAAAATTCCAGGACTACAAATTTATTGGTTCTTGATCATGTGTTCTTTGAAAATTCGCCACTAAAGCTAGAGGTACCTTCAAAAAAAAAAAATATATTTTTTAAAACTTCACGATTTTAGTTCGTATCTTTCCCTTCGCAAATATCCTTCAAAATCCACGATTGTAGCTCTAATGGTCCTTGATGAAATATGTCTAAAAATTAAGATAAGTTCTGAAATCTGAAAATCTGAAGATATCCACAATTATTGTTCAGATAGCCCTCTAAAAAATATTCTTAAAAACTGAAAACTCTAAAAACTCCCAGACTACAATTCTATTGGTTCTTGAACATGTGTTCTTTGAAAATTAGCTACTTAAGCCAGAGGTTCCTTGAAAAAAATATTTTTTTTTAAACTTCACGATTGCAGTTCGTATCTTTCCCTTCGAAAATATCCTTCAAAAACAACGAATGTAGCTCTAATGGTCCTTGATGAGGTATGTCTAAAAATTATGATAAGTTCTGAAATCTGGAAATCTGAAGATATACACAATTATTGCTCAGATAGCCCTCAAAAAATTATCCTTAAAAACTGAAAACTCTAAAAACTCGAAGACTACAAATCTATTGGTTCTTTGAAAATTCGCTACTAAAGCTAGAGGTTCCTTGAAAAAAAAAATATTTTTTAAGACTTCACGATTGTAGTTCGGATTTTCCCTTCGAATATATCCTCCACGAATGTAGCTCTAATGGTCCTTAATGAAATATGTCTAAAAATTTTGATAAGTTCTGAAATCTGGAAATCTAAAGATATTCTCACTTATTGCTCAGATAGCCCTCTAAAAATTATCCTTAAAAATTCACAATTGAAAAAAAACTTGAAAGTCCACAATTATAGCACCGGTAGTCCTTGAAATCAAGAAGTATCCTCTTAAACGCAGCGATTTTAGTCATGGATATCCTTAAAAATATTATTTTAAAGACCAAGAACAAAGTCCTGGATTATTAAAAAAAATTTTGAAACAAATCCACGACGAAGACATTAGCAGTCCATACAAATATTATTATTATACATTTACGAGCCCAGAAGTCTTTGATAAATATTTTTTTAAGATCTCCACTTATTTCTTTAAAACATCAAGATTATGGATCCGGAATTTCTTCAATAATTTTCTTTAAAAAAAAATAATTCAATAAATTATCGAAAATTATGGTCCTTGCACTCTTTGAGATGTATCCTTCAAAAATTCCAGACTAGAATATTATTCCTTAGTAATTTCAAGGCTGTGGAAGACTTTGTGACCTTGAATATAATTTTTCAAAATTTCACAATTGTCTCTCCGTGGACTAAAAAAAAATTATTTAAAGGACCAATAAGAATCTCCATTAAAAGTCAATTTAAATTAAACGAATTATAGCCCACCAACTAAGTAAAAAACAACAACATTCCTTTTTCTGTAACCCAAAATACAGCCTCTCAATGGCCGCTAAAAGAATCGACGGTATATTGTTGCCTGCCACTGACATTCACTTGTCAATGTTGCAATGTTTCGCAGATTGTGGATGTCTGCGGTTGTGTTTTTTTTTTGTCCTTTTCAATTTCGAGGATAATCAAGAAAGAAACTTTTGCATAAAACCACTTTGGAAATACACTCATTTTTTCCGAAGGCACGATTGGTGGTTTTCCACCCACTCCAGACCGCGGTAAGAGCTTACAAAGAACGCCAAGAACAACAATCATATTTTGTGGTTGAATTTCTGTGTGTTGTTGTTTTTTTCATTCCACGGAAATCACTTATTTTTATTTCTTCCTTTTTGCCCTCGGTTAAGAGGGTGGGTATTCAACAGCATTTTATGTAGTTCACCTCATGGCGGGTGAGGAGGTGGGCCTTAAGCAGCGGCAGCCGCAAAGGAAGGTTATTGACAAAAATGCATTATTTTTTCCGTCATTTCTTTTCCATCTTCTCAAGTTTCTCTTGACTATTTTGAACACAAAATTGA
>NW_026712369.1:1641094-1763494 GCF_030504385.1 Musca domestica
TTTTTGCAAGGACCACCAGTTGAAGAAACGTGGATTTTTTTAAAGGATTTTTATTTTTGCAAGGACCATCAGTTGAAGAAACGTGGATTTTTTAAAGGATTTTTATTTTTGCAAGGACCATCAGTTGAAGAAACGTAGATTTTTTAAAGGATTTTTATTTTTGCAAGGACCATCAGTTGAAGAAACGTGGATTTTTTAAAGGATTTTTTTTTTTTGCAAGGACCATCAGTTGAAGAAACGTGGATTTTTTAAAGAATATTTCCTATTTCCCAGTTGATGAAACGTGGATTTTTGTCCATTTTAAAGTATATTTTTAGGAGTCAAAAATTCCAATTTTTCTCTAACCACCTTAATCAATGGACCTCTGTATTTTCCACCATCAACCTCAAACAACAGCCCTGGCAAATACCAATATTGTTCACTAGTGGCATTGGTGTTTAAAATTGCACTGTTTTTTTTTTTTTTTTTGTGCATTGGTTATCGTGTGAAGCTATTACTTTGTTGGCAGCTATTCAGAAACTACAACGAAAGCAAAACAAAACCAAAAAACGAAACACTGGCCAAAGGTAAACAGGAAATGTTGCTGCAACTGTTACTCAAATGCAAAACAATAATTTATTGCCATGGCATGCATGAATTAATTACACTTTTTTGTTGTAGTCGAGCTTTAGCTTATGTTGTTGTTGTTGTTTTTGGTTGTGTACACTTTTGACGAGGTTTTTGAACCAACATCAGTGGGACAAAATCGTTTGTGGAAAATGGGCAAAAAAGGATAGCAAATTATAGCAGAGCTAAGGGAGGAGGCACGTTTTTGTAAAAACGTGGGGCTGACTTAGTTCGGTGGACCGTGCATTATTAAGCATATAAATCAACATAAATAACCATTAAAATGACATTAATTTTAGTGTCACTAAAATTTCCGGTAAATATTTTATTGTGAAACATTGGGTTTTTTGAGCATTGCATACTTATAGGCGCATTGTAGAGTTTAAGCATAATGAGACAGCATTGATATTTGAAACAAATATATTCCGAAAGAGAACTCATCGGCGACCTGATGATGCTTGAAAAAAAAAATATTTAAAAAATCAACGTTTCTTCAACTGATGGATGTTGAAAAAATATTCTTTAAAAAATCCACGTTTCTTCAACTGATGTTCCTTGAAAAAATATTCTTTAAAAAACCAACGTTTCTTCAGCTGATGGTCGTTGAAAAAATATTCTTTAAAAAATCCACGTTTCTTTAACTGATGATCCTTGAAAAAATATTCTTTAAAAAATCCACGTTTCTTTAACTGATGATCCTTGAAAAAATATTCTTTAAAAAATCCACGTTTCTTTAACTGATGGTCGTTGAAAAAATATTCTTTAAAAAAAATCCACGTTTCTTCAGCTGATGGTTGTTAAAAAAATATTCTTTAAAAAATCCACGTTTCTTTAACTGATGGTCCTGATGGTCCTTGAAAAAATATTCTTTAAAAAGTCCACAATTCTTCAACTGATGGCCGTTGAAAAAATATTCTTTAAAAAATCCACGATTCTTCAACTTATGGTCGTTAAAAAAATATTCTTTTAAAAATCCACGTTTGTTGATGGTCCTTGAAAAAATATTCTTAAAGAAATCCAAGTTTCTTTAACTGATGGTCGTTGAAAAAATATTCTTTAAGAAATCCCCGTTTCTTCAACTGATGGTCCTTGGAAAAATATTCTTTAAAAAGTCCACGCCTTGGATGGTCTTTGAAAAAATATTTTTTAAAAAATCCACGCCTTGGATGGTCTTTGAAAAAATATTTTTTAAAAAATCCACGCCTTGGATGGTCTTTGAAAAAATATTTTTTAAAAAATCCACGCCTTGAATATTCCCTGAAGAAATATTTTTTAAAAAATCCACGCCTTGGATGGTTCTTGAAAAAATATTTTTAAAAAAATCCACGCCTTGGATGGTTCTTGAAAAAATATTTTTAAAAAAATCCACGTTTCTAATGGTCCTTGAAAAAATATTCTTTAAAAAATCCACGTTTCTGATGGTCCTTGAAAAATATTATTTTAAAAATCCACGTTTCTAATGGTCCTAGAAAAAATTTTCTTTAAAAAATCCACGTTTCTGATGGTCCTAGAAAAAATATTCTTTAAAAAATCCACGCCTTAGATGGTCCTTAAAAAAATATTTGTTAAAAAATCCACGCCTTGGATGGTCCTTAAAAAAATATTTGTTAAAAAATCCACGCCTTGGATGGTCCTTAAAAAAATATTTGTTAAAAAATCCACGCCTTGGATTGTCCTTGAAAAAATATTTTTCAAAAAATCCACGTCCTTGAAAAAATAGTTTTTAAAAAATCCACGCCTTGGATGGTCCTTGAAAAAATATTCTTTAAAATATCCCCGCCTTGGATGGTCTTTGAAATTTTTTTTTAAAAAAATCCACGCCTTGGATGGTCCTTGAAAAAATATTCTTTAAAAAATCCCCGCCTTGGATGGTCTTTGAAATTTTTTTTTAAAAAATCCCAGCCTTGGATGGTCTTTGAAATTTTTTTTTAAAAAATCCACGCCTTGGATGGTACTTGAAAAATAATTTTTTAAAAAATCCAGGCCTCGGTAGGTTTTTGAAAAATATTCTCTGAAAAATCCAGGACTCGGTTGGTTTTTGAAAAAAATATTCTTTAAAAAATCCACGCCTTTGTTGATTCTTGAAAAAAATATTTTAAAAAAATCCACGCTTTGTTGATTTTTGAAAAAATATTCTTTAAAAAATCCACGCCTTTGTTGATTCTTGAAAAAATATTTTTAAAAAAATCCACGCCTTGTTGATTTTTGAAAAAAATATTCTTTAAAAAATCCACGCCTTGGATGGTCCTTGAAAAAATACTTTTTAAAAAAGCCGCGCCTTTGTTGATCCTTGAAAAAAATATTCTTTAAAAAATCCACGCCTTGGATGGTCCTTGAAAAAATATTTTTTAAAAAATCCACGCCTTTGTTGATCCTTGAACAAATGTTCTTTAAAAGTACCCACGCATGCGTTGTTCCTAGAAAAAATATTCTTTTAAAAACCAATTTTTTCTTAAAAAACAATATTTTTTATTTTTTAATTTCATGGATACTTCTCAATGGTAATTTTTTTCTTCTCTCTCCTGCTGTGCTTCACATTATGGCCACTATTATCCTAAGTGTCATAATCCATGGAAAATCTATTGAATTTTGATTCTTTTCTTTCCCTTTGTAATCTTTTCTTGCCATTGCTGGCTCATTGGTACTGCTTGGCTTTTGCTCATTATGCATATTCTTATTAAATTACTTTTGCTTTGGTTCAATTTTATGGCCAAGCTTGGGTTAAGCACTAATAATTGCCAATTAAGTTTGTCATTTGCCAATGAAGAGCAATAAATGGAATGATGGAATGAATGAGAGAGCGAATATCCGTTTTTATGCGGGAGAAGGGGCCAGAGGTATGTCATGAAGGAAGAATAGATTCTTAGGGCCAATAAAGCTGGAATAATACGGTGGTGGTGTCCATTGCATGAAGGAGAACTGATAGCTTTCGAAGTATCTACAATATTAGGAAACTTAATGGGCTACTTGAGTTTAATGATGAAAATGATTATAAATATCAATATTTTGGACATATATGATGGACCCTGTACATATAACTTCAATAGAGTGGTAAAATATTACTTGCGAAAGGACAACACCGAATTAACCCACTTCGAGGCACTGTTAGGTTTGTTTTTTTTTGTTTTTTTCAAGAAATTGGAAATTTTTTGAGAGAACATTTGTCTTTAATGGGTTCTAATTAACCCAAAAGAGTATTTTCCTTTTCTTCTCGTCGCGAAATGGGCTAATAGTTGAAAATTCCGAATTATACCCTAAGGGGTGAGATAAAAAAACCTGGGTGGGTTAAGAGTTAAAATTTACAAATTACACCCTCGTATATGTAGGTCACCTTTCTTGGAGATTAAATACTTAAATAGATTCAAATTATCCCAGAAAAGTTTAAACGTAAATATATTTTTTTTATCGGCGCGAAATGGGTTAAGAGTTCAAAATACCAAATTACTCCCTTACCCATATAGAGTACTCTTCTTAGTGACTAAATACTAAAAATCTCAAGCTTTGTGGTCACACACACATATCAAACCCTATGTGACTCAAATAGAAAATGTCATTTTATTGATTTCCACATCAAACTATGTTGCATACATCCAGGCTATTAAAATATCCTTCATCTTTTGCATTGGAAATCTATTAACAATGGCTATGACAATAATAAATCTTATCTTAATTGGCTATAGAAATACTGATTAAAAGGCTATCTCGGTCGAAGATAATATGTCTTTGACAAAAGCAAATTAAATATTAATAGAAAATATAAATTAAACCAATTAATGTTGCATACCAATAGGCTTATATTATTTATTATTATCGGCATTAAATACTCACTACTCTCAGATTTGCATTGAAAGCTAATAATATGTGATAATATTAGTACGCAAGGGTACACACTTGAAATCGGAAATGCTTTAGGAACACTTGGAGATGTGTATGTGCCATGTGGCATACTTTTAGGCTTTGTTATGTACTTCAATAACTCTTTTCTTTTGCTATGAAATACCAGATAATAAAAGTTTTCCAAGGCACAAACAACAAATAAATTTTCCATAAAGTTTTCTTTTTTCCAACATAAATCTAATACCCAGACAAATGGGTCTGTCATCAATTGTTCGATGTCTAAAGCATCGCTTTGAATGAATTGTTATCAGCGTTTTATATTTACGCTTTCCATTAACTGAAGTGTCGTTGCTGAAATTACAATTGGAATTGGTATCCGTTCATTGTTGTGAATGCGGTCTGGGCTATTGCATTTGATTCAAATTTTTCTCTTCAATAAACTGCATTGGCATGTTAAAAGTTTTTCTTTTTATACCAGAGCAATGTACGTGTTTTGTGGTGGCAGGTCGTTTTAATGTAAACTCTTTGGTTCTATTTAACAATAGTGGTAGCTTCCATTATTGTTTGTGTCATTTTCCAAAGACAAATAGGGAAAGTTATATAGAAATAAAAAGAAAACTGAAAGACAGGCGCCTTAAGGTATGCTTCATATTTGCACAATGGCATATGCAATAAAAGTATGCTGTAAATTTTCGATCCAGTTTCAATAGAATATTTTCCGAGAACAGTCCAGGACACAAATGGGATTTTTTAAAAAATATTTTTTTCAAAGACCAAGAAACCTGGATTTTTTAAAGAACATTTTTTCAAGGAACAACAGAGACGTGGATTTTTTAAAGACCAACAGAGGTGTGAATTTTTAAATAATAGTTTTTCAAGGAGCAACAGAGGCGTGGATTTATTAAAGAATATTTTTTCAAGGACCAACAGAGGCGTGGATTTGTAAAGAATAGTTTTTCATGGACCAATAGAGACGTGGATTTTTTAAAGAATATTTTTTCAACGACCATCAGAAACGTGGATTTTTTAAAGAATATTTTTTCAACAACCAATAGAGGCCTGGATTTTTTAAAGAATATTTTTTTTTTCAACAACAAATAGAGGGATGGATTTTTTAAAAAATATTTTTTAAGGAACAACAGAGGCTTGGATTTTTTGAAGAATATTTTTTTTCAACGACCATCCAAGGCTTGGATTTTTTAAAGAATATTTTTTTTCAACGACCATCCAAGGCGTGGATTTTTTAAAGAATATTTTTTCAACGACCATCCAAGGCGTGGATTTTTTAAAGAATATTTTTTCAACGACCATCCAAGGCGTGGATTTTTTAAAGAATATTTTTTCAACGACCATCCAAGGCGTGGATTTTTTAAAGAATATTTTTCAACGACCATCCAAGGCGTGGATTTTTTAAAGAATATTTTTTCAACGACCATCCAAGGCGTGGATTTTTTAAAGAATATTTTTTCAACGACCATCCAAGGCGTGGATTTTTTAAAGAATATTTTTTCAACGACCATCCAAGGCGTGGATTTTTTAAAGAATATTTTTTCAACGACCATCCAAGGCGTGGATTTTTTAAAGAATATTTTTTCAACGACCATCCAAGGCGTGGATTTTTTAAAGAATATTTTTTCAACGACCATCCAAGGCGTGGATTTTTTAAAGAATATTTTTTCAACGACCATCCAAGGCGTGGATTTTTAAAGAATATTTTTTCAACGACCATCCAAGGCGTGGATTTTTTAAAGAATATTTTTTCAACGACCATCCAAGGCGTGGATTTTTTAAAGAATATTTTTTCAACGACCATCCAAGGCGTGGATTTTTTAAAGAATATTTTTTCAACGACCATCCAAGGCGTGGATTTTTTAAAGAATATTTTTTCAACGACCATCCAAGGCGTGGATTTTTTAAAGAATATTTTTTCAACGACCATCCAAGGCGTGGATTTTTAAAGAATATTTTTCAACGACCATCCAAGGCGTGGATTTTTTAAAGAATATTTTTTAACGACCATCCAAGGCGTGGATTTTTTAAAGAATATTTTTTAACGACCATCCAAGGCGTGGATTTTTTAAAGAATATTTTTTCAACGACCATCCAAGGCGTGGATTTTTTAAAGAATATTTTTTCAACGACCATCAGAAACGTGGATTTTTTAAAGAATATTTTTTCAACGACCATCCAAGCGTGGATTTTTTAAAGAATATTTTTTCAACGACCATCAGAAACGTGGATTTTTTAAAGAATATTTTTTCAACGACCATCCAAGCGTGGATTTTTTAAAGAATATTTTTTCAACGACCATCAGAAACGTGGATTTTTTAAAGAATATTTTTTCAACGACCATCCAAGCGTGGATTTTTTAAAGAATATTTTTTCAACGACCATCAGAAACGTGGATTTTTTAAAGAATATTTTTTCAACGACCATCCAAGCGTGGATTTTTTAAAGAATATTTTTTCAACGACCATCAGAAACGTGGATTTTTTAAAGAATATTTTTTCAACGACCATCCAAGCGTGGATTTTTTAAAGAATATTTTTTCAACGACCATCAGAAACGTGGATTTTTTAAAGAATATTTTTTCAACGACCATCCAAGGCGTGGATTTTTTAACGAATATTTTTTCAACGACCATCCACAGCGTGGATTTTTTAACGAATATTTTTTCAAGGATCAACAGACCAAGAAACGTGGATTTTTTAGAGAACATTTTTTCAAGGATCAACAGACCAAGAAACGTGGATTTTTTAAAGAATATTTTTTCAAGGATCAACAGACCACGAAACGTGGATTTTTTAAAAAATATTTTTTCAAGGATCAACAGACCAAGAAACGTGGATTTTTTCAAGAATATTTTTTCAAGGATCAACAGACCAAGAAACCTGGATTTTTTAAAGAATATTTTTTCAAGGATCAACAGACCAAGAAACGTGGATTTTTTAAAAAATATTTTTTCAAGGAACAACAGACCAAGAAACGTGGATTTTTTAAAAAATATTTTTTCAAGAATCAACAGACCAAGAAATGTGGATTTTTTAAAAAATATTTTTTCAAGAATCAACAGACCAAGAAATGTGGATTTTTTAAAAAATATTTTTTCCAGGATCAACAGACCAAGAAACGTGGATTTTTTAAAAAATATTTTTTCAAGAATCAACAGACCAAGAAATGTGGATTTTTTAAAAAATATTTTTTCAAGGATCAACAGACCAAGAAACGTGGATTTTTTAAAAAATATTTTTTCAAGGATCAACAGACCAAGAAACGTGGATTTTTTAAAAAATATTTTTTCAAGGATCAACAGACCAAGAAACGTGGATTTTTTAAAAAATATTTTTTCAACGACCATCCAAGGCTTGGATTTTTAAAGAATATTTTTTTAAGGACTATCCAAGGCGTGGATTTTTTAAAGAATATTTTTTCCAAAGACCACCAAAGGCGTGGATTTTTTAAAGAATATTTTTTTCAACGACCATCAGAAACGTGGATTTTTAAAGAATATTTTTCCAACGAATTGGTATCCGTTCATTGTTGTGAATGCGGACTGGGATATTGCATTTGATTCAAATTTTTCTCTTCAATAAACTGCATTGACATGTTTCAGTTTTTTCTTTTTATACCAGAGCAATGTACGTGTTTTGTGGAGGCAGGTCGTTGTAATGTAAGCGCTTCGGCTCTATTTAACAATGTGGGCTTCCATTATTGTTTGTGTCATTTTCCAAAGACAAATAGGGAAAGTTATATATAAATAAAAAGAAAACCGAAAGGTAGGCGCCTTAAGGTATGCTTTATATTTGCACTACAGCATATGCAATAAAAGTATGCTGTGGATTTTCGGTTCAGTTTTAATCTGAAATTTTAATCGAATATTTTTCCAAAGACCAGTGAGGACACAAATGAGCATTTTTTCAAAGGACCAACAGAGACGAGGATTTTTTAAAAAATATTTTTCCTAGGACCATTAAACCTGGAGTTTTTTAAAGAATATTTTTTCACGGACTGACTGAGGCGTGGATTTTTTTAGAGAATATTTTTTCAAGGACTGACTGAGTGTGTGTGTGTTTTTATAAAGAAAATTTTTCAAGGACCAACACAACCGAGGATTTTTTAAACAATATTTTTTCAAGGATGAAATGAGGGGTGGATTTTTTTGAGAATATTTTTTTCAAGAAGCAACAGAGGCGTGTATTGTTTAAAGAATATTTTTTTCAACGACCATCCAAGGCGTGGATTTTTTAAAGAATATTTTTTCAACGACCATCCAAGGCGTGAATTTTTTAAAGAATATTTTTTCAACGACCCTCCAAGGCTTGGACTTTTTAAAGAATATTTTTTCATAGACCATCCAAGGCGTGGATTTTTTAAACAATATTTTTTCAAGGACCAC
Organism: Musca domestica; assembly: GCF_030504385.1. NCBI lineage: Eukaryota > Metazoa > Arthropoda > Insecta > Diptera > Muscidae > Musca > Musca domestica. The sequence continues at coordinate 1,649,934 of NW_026712369.1, forward strand.
CCAAGGCTTGGATTTTTTAAACAATATTTTTTCAAGGACCACCCAAGGCTTGGATTTTTTAAAGAATATTTTTTCAAGGACCATCCAAGGCGTGGATTTTTTAACGAATATTTTTTCAAGGACCATCCAAGGCGTGGACTTTTTAAGAATATTTTTTCAACGACCATCCAAGGCGTGAATTTTTTAAAGAATATTTTTTCAACGACCATCCAAGCGTGGATTTTTTAAAGAATATTTTTTCAACGACCATCCAAGGCGTGGATTTTTTAACGAATATTTTTTCTACGACCATCCAAAGCGTGGATTTTTTAAAGAATATTTTTTCAACGACCATCCAAGGCGTGGATTTTTTAAAGAATATTTTTTCAAGGATCAACAGACCAAGAAACGTGGATTTTTTAGAGAACATTTTTTCAAGGATCAACAGACCAAGAAACGTGGATTTTTTAAAGAATATTTTTTCAAGGATAAACAGACCACGAAACGTGGATTTTTTAAAAAATATTTTTTCAAGGATCAACAGACCAAGAAACGTGGATTTTTTAAAGAATATTTTTTCAACGACCATCAGTTGATGAAAAGTGGATTTTTTAAAGAATATTTTTTGAGGAGCCTTCGAAACGTGGATTTTTTAAAGAATATTTTTTCAACGACCATCAGTTGATGAAATGAAATGATTAAAACATCGCAATTTTAAAATTTCTAATATAAATAAATAGAGCATAGTTTCAGGCACAACTTCTATCGCTATGCAATATTCGCTTTTAGGATTACACAAATAAATCTAAATTTAAAAATTTGTGACTTTAACCAAGAAATCCTTTTGGAAATTATCCTTTTCCCTTTTGTATTCATATCAACCCATTTCTTAAATCGCCTCACTCCCTTTTATTCTGGCCCCCTATTTCCAACTATTTAGCCTTTTGTTATGTGACATGATGTCATTTAATATTTCTCGTTTCTGCTCCTTCGTCCTTGTCTTTCGCAAGCAAAACTGTGACAATATCTCCCACGTCGCCAAATGTCTTAAGTGTATATTAAGGAAGTGTCATTCAAGTCAATTAATTTCAATTTTACATTTTGATGTTGGCTTTAATCAATGATGTGTAAAAATAGCAAAACTTTGCTAGGAACCCCTCTCCACGTTTAAATATGGTGTCGGGAGAGAATGGATGCTGGAATGTTGAAGATATTCCCAGCGACCTAAAAACGAAACTATTCCTCTTTAATGGGCGATAGAGAAGGGTGCAGGGAGAGGGGTGGATTTTTCGTCGTAAAAACTATTTTCCAGAGAGTGAAGCTCTCTCCTGTGCATCAGCCAATGAATTTTATATTAAGAGAGAACTTTATCATCATCATCATCAGCGTCCTAGTCGAAATCATCATCGTCATCATATGCAATGAAAAGTCATGAGAAAAGTTTTTAAATATTTACCCAAAAAAATTAGCAGCAAAAAAAAAAAAAAAAACTTTAATTGAAAATATTTGCCGCCCATGGGAGGAGGCGGAGGGCAAGGGTGAGTTGTAATAAAAAGTTTTCGTTTAAATAATTAGAAATAAATGGCGGTTGTTTCTTGTTTGAGAATTAATTTTGATAGGGGGAAATTGGGGAGGGAAAAGAAGTTGGAGAGTATTAATCGATTTGTCAACGGATATATACCTTCAAAGAAATAAAAAAAATCAAATTAAAAATTGAAAAATTAAAATTTTGGATTTTTTAGAGAATATTTTTTCAACGACCATCAGAAACGTGGATTTTTTAAAGAATATTTTTCCAAAGACCCTCAGTTGAATATTTTTCCAAAGACCATCAGTTGATGAATCGTGGATTTCTTAAAGAATATTTTTTCAACGACCATCAGTTGATGAAACGTGGATTTTTAAAGAATATTTTTCCAAAGACCATCAGTTGATGAATATTTTTCCAAAGACCATCAGTTGATGAAACGTGGATTTTTTAAAGAATATTTTTCCAAAGACCATCAGTTGATGAAACGTGGATTTTTTAAAGAATATTTTTCCAAAGACCATCAGTTGATGAAACGTGGATTTTTTAAAGAATATTTTTCCAAAGACCATCAGTTGATGAAACGTGGATTTTTTAAAGAATATTTTTCCAAAGACCATCAGTTGATGAAACGTGGATTTTTTAAAGAATATTTTTCCAAAGACCATCAGTTGATGAAACGTGGATTTTTTAAAGAATATTTTTCCAAAGGCCATCAGTTGATGAAACGTGGATTTTTTAAAGAATATTTTTCCAAAGGCCATCAGTTGATGAAACGTGGATTTTTAAAGAATATTTTTCCAAAGGCCATCAGTTGATGAAACGTGGATTTTTTAAAGAATATTTTTCCAAAGGCCATCAGTTGATGAACGTGGATTTTTTAAAGAATATTTTTCCAAAGGCCATCAGTTGATGAAACGTGGATTTTTTAAAGAATATTTTTCCAAAGGCCATCAGTTGATGAAACGTGGATTTTTTAAAGAATATTTTTCAAAGGCCATCAGTTGATGAAACGTGGATTTTTTAAAGAATATTTTTCCAAAGGCCATCAGTTGATGAAACGTGGATTTTTTAAAGAATATTTTTCCAAAGGCCTTCAGTTGATGAAACGTGGATTTTTAAAGAATATATTTCCAAAGGCCTTCAGTTGATGAAACGTGGATTTTTTAAAGAATATTTTTCCAAAGGCCTTCAGTTGATGAAACGTGGATTTTTTAAAGAATATATTTCCAAAGGCCTTCAGTTGATGAAACGTGGATTTTTTAAAGAATATTTTTCCAAAAGCCATCAGTTGATGAAACGTGGATTTTTTAAAGAATATTTTCAAAAAGCCATCAGTTGATGAAACGTGGATTTTTTAAAGAATATATTTCCAAAGGCCTTCAGTTGATGAAACGTGGATTTTTTAAAGAATATTTTTCCAAAAGCCATCAATTGATGAAACGTGGATTTTTTAAAGAATATTTTTCCAAAAGCCATCAGTTGATGAAACGTGGATTTTTTTAAGAATATTTTTCCAAAAGCCATCAGTTGATAAAACGTGGATTTTTTAAAGAATATTTTTCCAAAGGCCATCAGTTGATGAAACGTGGATTTTTTAAAGAATATTTTTCCAAAAGCCGTCAGTTGATGAAACGTGGATTTTTTAAAGAATATTTTTCCAAAAGCCATCAGTTGATGAAACGTGGATTTTTTAAAGAATATTTTTCCAAAAGCCATCAGTTGATGAAACGTGGATTTTTTTAAGAATATTTTTCCAAAAGCCATCAGTTGATAAAACGTGGATTTTTTTAAGAATATTTTTCCAAAGGCCATCAGTTGATGAAACGTGGATTTTTTAAAGAATATTTTTCCAAAAGCCATCAGTTGATGAAACGTGGATTTTTTAAAGAATATTTTTCCAAAAGCCATCAGTTGATGAAACGTGGATTTTTTTAAGAATATTTTTCCAAAAGCCATCAGTTGATAAAACGTGGATTTTTTAAAGAATATTTTTCCAAAGGCCATCAGTTGATGAAACGTGGATTTTTTAAAGAATATTTTTCCAAAAGCCATCAGTTGATGAAACGTGGATTTTTTAAAGAATATTTTTCCAAAAGCCATCAGTTGATGAAACGTGGATTTTTTTAAGAATATTTTTCCAAAAGCCATCAGTTGATTAAACGTGGATTTTTTTAAGAATATTTTTCCAAAGGCCATCAGTTGATGAAACGTGGATTTTTTAAAGAATATTTTTCCAAAAGCCATCAGTTGATGAAACGTAGATTTTTTAAAGAATATTTTTCCAAAGGCCATCATTTGATGAAACGTGAATTTTTTAAAGAATATTTTTCCAAAGGCCATCAGTTGATGAAACGTGGATTTTTTAAAGAATATTTTTTCAACGACCATCAGTTGATGAAACTTGGATTTTTTAAAGAATATTTTTTCAAGGACCATCAGTTGATGAAACGTGGATTTTTTAAAGTATATTTTTTTCAAGGAGCATCAGTTGATGAAACGTGGATTTTTTAAAGAATATTTTTTCAACAACCTTCAGTTGATGAAACGTGGATTTTTTAAAGAATATTTTTCCAAAGACCATCAGTTGATGAAACGTGGATTTTTTAAAAATATTTTTCCAAAGACCATCAGTTGATGAAACGTGGATTTTTTAAAGAATATTTTTCCAAAAGCCATCAGTTGATGAAACGTGGATTTTTTAAAGAATATGTTTCCAAAAGCCATCAGTTGATGAAACGTGGATTTTTTAAAGAATATTTTTCCAAAAGCCATCAGTTGATGAAACGTGGATTTTTTAAAGAATATTTTTCCAAAAGCCATCAGTTGATGAAACGTGGATTTTTTAAAGAATATTTTTCCAAAAGCCATCAGTTGATGAAACGTGGATTTTTTAAAGAATATTTTTCCAAAAGCCATCAGTTGATGAAACGTGGATTTTTTAAAGAATATTTTTCCAAAAGCATCAGTGATGAAACGTGGATTTTTTAAAGAATATTTTTCCAAAAGCCATCAGTTGATGAAACGTGGATTTTTTAAAGAATATTTTTCCAAAAGCCATCAGTTGATGAAACGTGGATTTTTTAAAGAATATTTTTCCAAAAGCCATCAGTTGATGAAACGTGGATTTTTTAAAGAATATTTTTCCAAAAGCCATCAGTTGATGAAACGTGGATTTTTTAAAGAATATTTTTCCAAAAGCCATCAGTTGATGAAATCTGGATTTTCTAAAGAATATTTTTCCAAAGACCATCAGTTGATGAAACGTGGATTTTTTAAAGAATATTTTTCCAAAAGCCATCAGTTGATGAAACGTGGATTTTTTAAAGAATATTTTTCCAAAGACCATCAGTTGATGAAACGTGGATTTTTTAAAGAATATTTTTCCAAAGACCATCAGTTGATGAAACGTGGATTTTTTATAGAATATTTTTCCAAAGACCATCAGTTGATGAAACGTGGATTTTTTATAGAATATTTTTCCAAAGACCATCAGTTGATGAAACGTGGATTTTTAAAAAAAAAATTTCCAAAGACCGTCAGTTGATGAAACGTGGATTTTTTAAAGAATATTTTTCCAAAAGCCATCAGTTGATGAAACGTGGATTTTTTAAAGAATATTTTTCCAAAGGCCATCAGTTGATGAAACGTGGATTTTTTAAAGAATATTTTTCCAAAGGCCATCAGTTGATGAAACGTGGATTTTTTAAAGAATATTTTTCCAAAGGCCATCAGTTGATGAAACGTGGATTTTTTAAAGAATATTTTTCCAAAGGCCATCAGTTGATGAAACGTGGATTTTTTAAAGAATATTTTTCCAAAGGCCATCAGTTGATGAAACGTGGATTTTTTAAAGAATATTTTTCCAAAGGCCATCAGTTGATGAAACGTGGATTTTTTAAAGAATATTTTTCCAAAGGCCATCAGTTGATGAAACGTGGATTTTTTAAAGAATATTTTTCCAAAGGCCATCAGTTGATGAAACGTGGATTTTTTAAAGAATATTTTTCCAAAGGCCATCAGTTGATGAAACGTGGATTTTTTAAAGAATATTTTTCCAAAGGCCATCAGTTGATGAAACGTTGATTTTTTAAAGAATATTTTTCCAAAGGCCATCAGTTGATGAAACGTGGATTTTTTAAAGAATATTTTTCCAAAGGCCATCAGTTGATGAAACGTGGATTTTTTAAAGAATATTTTTCCAAAGGCCATCAGTTGATGAAACGTGGATTTTTTAAAGAATATTTTTCCAAAGGCCATCAGTTGATGAAACGTGGATTTTTTAAAGAATATTTTTCCAAAGGCCATCAGTTGATGAAACGTGGATTTTTTAAAGAATATTTTTCCAAAGGCCATCAGTTGATGAAACGTGGATTTTTTAAAGAATATTTTTCCAAAGGCCATCAGTTGATGAAACGTGGATTTTTTAAAGAATATTTTTGCTCGATTTGCAATTAACCTTAACCCAATCCAGCCTTTTCAACTCCAGTCACAAAAAAATTACTTTTAATATTATTTCGCAATATATCTTCATAATGGAGCAATTTCTTGTTCTCCAAAATGGTCCAGCTTTGTGTTATGTCCTTTTATGGCCAAACCATATAGTCCTTTATAATAACAAAGCCCCGAAAGTGAATAAAAATGAAATACATGGCACACACAAAAAAAAACGGAAAATGTGGAAGAAAGTGGGATATGCAACCAAATTGGAGAGAAACTTTTTACAGCATACTTTTAGGCTTTGTAACAAAACCCCAGCACACAGATATAAATACAAGCCTACACACACATCCATACATACATACCTATGTATGTATATAGAACACCCATTTTGGGCATCAAAAGGCGAGAAAACACTAGGCCGGCAATACCCTGCCAGCTTTAGTCTTCTTCGAAGGAATATTTATTCAACAACCACATTTACACAATCAAATGTTTGTGAGAGTGTGTGTGCGAAAGTGCCTGTGTGTTGGTCTCTTTATTTATTTGTGTATTCAAGTGATATATAGTCTGGCTAAAGGAGATACGACAAAAAAAAAGTGTGACACATTTGTAATTTAAACATTTATTGCATCCATAGAATTGTTTGTTGATTTAACCCATATAAAGAGAAGCTCATAAAGATTGGTCACAAGAGCAAACAACGAGAAAAAATGAAGAAGTTACACAACCACACACACACAAACACCCTGGGTGTGTGTGTGTGACAACAGAGACCAACCATCATCAACGTCGTCATCATCATCATCGACATCGTCAATAAAAGGAGCCAAACATTCATCAGGGAATACAAAGATGCCTCCTGTACCACTTTCCCACTTAGTTTATCATTGTGGTGAACGATAGGTGTGTGTGTGTGTGTCAGACAGTTTTAAGAATATGTGATCTGCTGGATCAGATATCTATGGCAGATAGATATGGGTAAATAAAAGAAGGACATTTTAAAATAGGGAGTCCTTTTAAAATTTTAAGGAATGGGATAATGGGAAAAAAATATTAGCCGATAGAAAAAATTAATGCCGGAAAGGTCTTTCGCCTAGAAAATCAGCTTAGAAAGAAACTCCCAAAAAAGGCAGAGAAAGTCCCAAAAGGTCTTCAAGGCGGAAAAGCTACCAGCAAAATCTTAAAGGCGATAAGTGCCTCAAAAAAGTCCTCTAGGTGTTGAAGACCTCAGAAAGGTTTTCAAAGCGCACAGAAACGCAAAAAGCGTTATGGACGAAGAAGATCAAATAATGGTCTTCTGGGCGGAGAAAACATTAGAAATGAAATCTAGGAGGAGAGGGCTAAAGAGAGGTCTCCTAGCCGGATAAGACTTTAGAAAGGCTCTTCAGACAGAGGAAAAAACTCAGAAATGTTTTCTAGGCGGAGAAGAAAAATCTTCTATGGAGAGAGATCTTCTAGGGAGAGAAAATCTCGGAAAGGTCTTTTTGGCGGAGAAGACCTGAGAAAGATCCTTTAGGCGTAGAAAGCCTCAGAAAGGCTTTCGAGGCGAAGAGGCACCCAAGAAGGTTTTCTGGGCGAAGAAGATCAACGAAAAGTCTTCTGGGTGGAGAAAACCTTAGAAAAGACATCTAGGCGAGAGGACCAAAGAGTGGTCTCCTAGGCGGAGAAAACTTTAAAAAAGTTTTCCAGAAAGAGAAAAGAGTCAGAAATGTTTTCAAGGCGGAGAAGACCTCAGAAAGATCTTCTAGGGAGAGAAAATCTCGGAATGGTCTTTTAGGCCTGAGAAAGATCCTTTAGGGGTAGAAAATCTCAGAAAGGTTTTCAAGGTGCACAGAAACGCAAAAGGTTTTATGGGCGAAGAAGATGAAAGAAAGGTCTTTGGGCTGAGAAAAGATTAGAAATGATATCAAGGCGGAGAGGACCAAAGAGAGGTCTCCGTGGCGGTTAAGATATTAAAAAGGTCTTCCAGGAAGAGAAAAAACTTAGAACGGTTTTTTTTAGGCGGAGAAGACCTCAGGTTTCTGGTTGAAAAAGATCAAAGAAACGTCTTCTGGGTGGGGAAAATCTTAGTGAAGATATCTAGGCGGAGAGGACCAAAAAAGAGATATTCTAGGTTGAGAAGACTTTAAAAAGGTATTCCTGACGGAGAAAAAACTCAAATCTGATTTATAGGCGGAGAAGAACTCAGAAAGATCTTCTAGGGAGAGAAAATCTCGGAAAGGTCTTTTAGGCCTGAGAAAGATCCTTTAGGGGTAGAAAGTCTCGGAAAGGTTTTCGAGGAGGGCAGACACGCAAAAGGATTTTCTAGGCGAAAAAGATCAAATAAAGGTCTTGTGGCCTGAGAAAACCTTAGATCGAGAAAAAGGTCTCCTAGGCGAGAGAAAACTTTAACAAGGTCTTCCAGACAGAGAAAACATCAGAAAAGTCCTCCAGGCAGAAAAAAATCAGAACGATTTTCTAGGCAGTAAAGTGCTCAGAAAGGTCTTCTACACCGAGAAGATCTTAGAAAGGTATTCTAGACGGAGACGACCTCAACAACGTCTTCTCAACGTTGAGAACTCTCTATAAGTCGGAGAAGACCTAGATAGGGCCTCTGAAAGCTTTCCTAGACGGAGAAGACCTCAAAAAGGTCTTCTAGGAGAAAAAGACTTCAGAGAGGTCCTCCAGGCAGAAAAAAATAGCTCAGAACGGATTCTACGCAAGGACGACATCAATGTCATCCAGTCGGCGAAGACTTCAGAAAGGTCTTTTAGGGTGAGTAGACCTCAGAACGATCTTCTCGGCGGAGTAGACCTTAGAAATGTCTCACAGGCGGACAAGACCTCAAAATGGTCTTCAATGTGGCGAAGACCTCAGAAATGTCTTCTAGGTAGAATTTATCTCAAAAAGGTCTTCTAGGAGCGAAGAGATTTCAGAAAGATCTTCTAGGTGGATAAACCCTCAGAAAGTTTCTCTAGTCCGAGAAGACATAGAAAGGTCTTCTAGACCGAGAAGATCTCAGGTGGGTCTTTTTGGTAGAGTGGACCCAAGAAAGGTATTATCGGCGGCGAAGACCTAAAGAAGGCCTTCTAGGCGGAGAAGATATCAAAAAGGTCTTCTAGAGTTGATCTCAAAAAAGTCTTGTAGACGGAGAAGATATCAAAAAGGTCTTCTAGGTAGTGAAGAACTCAGGGAGGTCACCTAAAAGAAAATACCTTAAGAATTTCTCCTAGGAGGAGAAAACACTGGAGCGGTCTTCCAGGAGAAGAGACCTAAGAAGGGTCTTCTTGTCCGAGAAAAACTCAGAAGGGCTTCCTTGACCCAAAAGTCCTCAGAAAGGTCTCATGGGCGTAGAAGCCCTCCGAAAGGTCATCTAGACGGATAAGAGTTTAAAAAGGACTTCAAGACATTGAAGAGCTCAGAGAGGCCTCCTAGAAGAGAAGACCCTAAGAATTTGTCACAAAAAATCTCAGAAGGTTCTCCTTGACCGAGAAGGCCTCAGAAGGATCTTCTTGGTTGAGAGGATCTCAAACGGATCTCCTCAACTCCTCTCGTTGGCCGAAAAAATCTGAGAATTGTTTCCTAGGCGAAGAAATCCTCAGGGACCTCCGGAAGGTCTTCTATTCATAGATGACCTCAAAAGGATCTCCTTGGACGAAAATACTTCTGGGAGACCTTTTATTTATAGAAGACGGAAGAAGACCTCCCCTAGACCTCAGGAAGATCCTCTATCTAGGAAGATCCTCTATCTATAGAAGACCTCTGGGAGGTCTCCTATTTATAGAAGATCTCTGGGAGTTCTCCTATCTATAGAAGATCTCTGGGAGTTCTCCTATCTATAGAAGACCTCTGGAAGATCGCCTATCCATACAATACCTCTGTGAGGTCTTCTATCAATAGAAGACCTCTGGGATGCCTCCTATCTACAGAAGACCTCTAGGAGGTTTTCTATGTATAGAAGACCTCTTGGAGATCTCCCATCTATAGAGGACCTCTGAGAGTTCACCCATATATATAAGACCTCTGGGAAGTTTCCTATCAACAGAAAACCTCTGGGAGGTCTCCTAATTATAAAACACCTCTAGGAGGTCTTCTATCCATAGTAGACCTCTGGGAGGTCTCCTATCTATAGAAGACCTTGGGGAGGTTTCCCAACTAAAGAAGACCTCTGAGAGGTATCCTATCTATAGAAGACCTCTGGGAGGTCTCCTAAATATAAAATACTTCTAGGAGGTCCCTGAGAGGTCTCCCATCTATAGAAGACCTTGAGGAGGTTTCCTAACTAAAGAAGACCTCTGAGAGGTATCCTATCTATAGAAGACCTCTGGGAGGTCTCCTAATTATAAAACACCTATAGGAGGTCTTCTAGTTGTTAAATGCATCTGGTTGGTCTCCTATCCATAGTAGACCTCTGGGAGGTCTCCCATCTATAGAACACCTTGGGGAGGTTTCCTAACTAAAGAAGACCTCTGAGAGGTATCCTATATACAGAAGACCTCTAGGAGGTCTCCTCTTAAAGGTCTCAACATAGTTTACAAATATTTTTCCTATGTTTCATTTTTCTCCCCACCCTATTATCCCTCATCCAATACAAAAATTCACCCATGCAACTGCATAAATAATCCTCTCATTCAAATAACTCCTTTAACATTGTTACACGAATGTGTCCAGGATTTCGTAATTTTCAGGTTAGATAATTTTTTATGAATTGAGGTTGTTAGGGTCTCAAAACAGGTTGCACACCCTCCAGGAGAAGGGAACCTAAATACATACGCTTAACAACAACAAGAAAATAAAAAAACAAATCATCTATCTCATCTTGTTTTCCAGGCTTGACTGCAGTGCCCTGCCTGCCAGGGCTCACACAAAAGCGAAGAGGAGACCATAAAAGGAAACAAAGCGCAACAAAACAGGACATCTCGGAAATAGGACCAGGATGTGAACATGTTATTTTTTGTCTTTGTTGCTCACTGACACACACACATAGCATCCCGCCAGCCTCTGTGTCATGCCATAACGTGTGGTGCAGCAGCATGGATTTTTTCACAGGCTTTTGTTTTTCTTTTGCGCATTTCGTATGCAAAGGGAACATGTTGACACTACAAATGGTGTTGCTGATGATGCCTGTAATGTATGCTTTAGTTTTTTTTGTGTTTTTATTTTTTCAACTCCTTAGGGTTATACTGCAGCTGCAGGTAATGTCCTGTTTATGAAAATATTGCTTGAGGGGCGATAACATTCTGTGTGATGCAGCATTCCTCTTTTGTTTTTTTTTTTTTGTTAAACAAAACGAAGAAAAAACGAATGAGAAGGAGAAGAAGAGGCAACAACAACTTGGTTCCATTGCATTTTTAATTGAAAATTGCTGTTGGCTTGTGTTGTTTTTGTTGTTGTTGTGGCAAAAGTGAAAACTGCTCCTTTCCTTGGCATATGAACCGTCTTGAAGTCCTTCTTCTTCGGGAGTGTTATTGTGAAGTGTTTGCTTGTTACTTCTGCATCTTCTCAAAAACACTGGCCAGCCATGAGAAAGTTCACTTTCGTTTTTTTTTTGTTTTTTTCATCGCTTAGTTTTAGATAAGAGTCGTTAAATTACGTACAGGAAGCTTAAAGAGTAATTTGCAGAATCTACAGGGAATTCGGACGTGGGGAAATGAGGGAAATATTAAATGTCTATGGAAAAAATTCCCCCTTTAAGGCCCTCAGAAATCTCTCAAAATCCCTAGTTCAAGGCCCGCTATGGGCCCACAAAAAATATAATGAAAAACTCTCAAAATTCTTCATTTATGTCCTGATATTGATCGCTCGAAAATTTATTTAAAATCCTTTAAAACTCCACCTTTAAGGCATTCTATGGGTTCTTCAAAAAAGTAAAAATTCCACGTATAAAGCCTGGTATGGTCCCCTCAAATATGTATTTAAACTCTCTCAAAGTTCCGCATTTAAGACGTGCTATGACCTATAAAAGTTTTATCAAAATTCCGCGTTGAAGGCTTTCTACAGGTCCTTCAAAAATCTATAAAATCACTCAAAGTTCCACTTTTAAGGCCTGCTATCAGTCCCTCAAATATCTGTGTATAATCCCTCAAACTTTGACATTTAATACCTTTCATGGTTCACCCAAGAACATATTTAAAATCTCTCAAAATTCCAAGTTTATTGCCTGCGATGAGTCCCTTAATAACCTATTTAAAACCTGTCAGAATTCCTCGTTTAAGGCCTATCAATAATTTATTTAAAGTCTCTCAAAATCCCACGTATAAGGCCTGCTATGAGTCCCCCAAAAATTAATTTAAGATCCCCAAAAATTCAGGTTTTAAGGTCTTTTAAGGATCCTTCAAAGATGTATTTCAAATCTCTCAAAATTCCATGTTAAGGGCCTGCTATGGGTTTTTTCAAAAACCTTTTTAAAATCCCTCAAAATTCCACTTTTAGCACAGGTTATTGGTGACTCAATACTTTATTTAAAATTCCTCAAAATTCCACTTTAAGAATCTACAACTTGTCCCTCAAAAATCTATTTAAAATTCCTCAAAAATCGTCGGTTAGGGCCTGCTCAACTATCTATTTTAAATCTCTCAAAATTCCAGCTTTAAGGCTTGCTATGAGTCCCTCAAAAATCTATTTAAATTAATTCAAAAATCCACCTTTAAGGCCTGCTATGGGTTTTTCAAATATTTATTTAAAGTCCAATAAAAATCTATTTAAAATCCCTCAAAATTCCACATTAAAGATCCTTCAAAATTCTACTGCATATTCCATGATTAGGACTTGCTATGGATTCCTCAAAATTGTATTTAAAAAATCCCAGAAAAAAAAATTTTTTTTTTTTCAAAAATCCGTAAAAAGTCTATTTAAAAATCCACGTTTAAGAATTAAAAATCCGCATTTTAGACTTGCTGTGAGTCCCTTAAATTTCTCTTTAAAAATCCCCAAAAATTCTATTAAAAGTTCCTAAAAATCGATGTACAATTCCACGTTTAAGACTTACTAAGGGTCCCTCAATATTCTATTTGAAAATCCTGGTTTAAGACTTGCTACGGGTCCCTCAAAATTCTTTTTACAAATTTATGGTTATGACTTGCTACGGGCCCCTCAAAATTCTGCTGTATAATCCACTCATAGAACTTTCAATGGATCTCCAAAAATTGTATTTAAAAATCACCCTCTCTTCTCTTCAAAAATACACGTTTTAGTCTTGCTATGGTCCCTGAGAATCGCATATAAAAATCCGCGCTTTGGGTTCCTCAAAAATTTTACAATATTTCTATTTAAAAATCCACGTTTTGAGTTCCTCAAATATTCCGCTATATTTCTATTTAAAAATCCACATTTAAGTCATGCTATAGATTCCACAAAATTCTATTTAAAAATCCTCGCTTAAAACCTGATACTGGCCCCTCAAAATTTAACTGCATAATCCATGTTTAGAACTTGCAATGGATATCTCAAAATTCCATTTTAAAATTTCACAAAATGAGTTCAGATCTTAGACTTGCTATGGGTTCCTCAAAATTATCTTCAAAAATCCACGTTTAAGTTTTGCTATGGTCCCTGAGAATTGCATTTAAAAATCCGCGTTTTGAGTTCCTCAAAAATTCTTCTATATTTCTATTTAAAAATCCATGTTTAAGTCATGCTATAGATTCCACAAAATTTTATTTAAAAAACCACGTTTTAGACTTCAAAATTCTATTTAAAGTCCACCAAAGTTCTATTAAAAATCCTAAAAAATCGATATATAAAAATCCACGTCTAAGACTTGCTATGGGTTCTTAAAAATTCCCCAAAATTCTATTAAAAATTCCTAAAAATCTATTTTAAAATCCACTTTTAAGACTAGCTTTGTGTCTACCAAAATTCTATTAAAAATTCCCCAAAATTCTATTCAAAAAATTCATCAAGTAGGAGTTCGAACAAATTTAACGCGGTTTTTCTTAAAAGGATTAAGCTTTTAAATGGGCCGAATATTCACAATTACTTTTGTTGTTTACTTATTATTATTTTTTTCTTGGAAAAAAAATTATTTAAATAATTGTAAAAATTTGATAATAACTTTTGTTTCATTTATTTATTTTTTATTTTTTTTTTTTTTTTTTGGAAAAGAATCATGTTAAATTATTGTAGAATAGTAAAAGTAGTAGGTGTATGGCGTTTCTGGAACGTTGCCATAGTTTGTGCATTAGTTACATTGTTTTAAAAATGTAGTGGTTCATTGCATACTTTTAGGTTCACAATTCGATCAGAGATTAACATGTTCATCAAAGACTTCTTATGTCACCAAAGACTTCTTATGACTTTATATAGAGTTAAAAATTCCTCAGATAGGGATCCGAACCAATTTATCCCAGATTTCCTTGAAAATGGTAAAGCTTTTAAATGGGCCGAATTTTCATAATAACTTTCGAATTTTTATTAATTTTTAATTTATTATTATTTTTTTTTTTTGGAATTAATTTATTTAAAAAATTTTAGAACAGAAAAAATAGTAGGTGAATTGCGTTTCTTGAACGTTGCTATGGTTTGCACATCAGATATTTTGTTTACCCAAAACTTCTTACGACTTTATATAGAATTAAGAATTCCTCAGGTAGGAGTCCGAACCAATTTAACCCGGATTTTCTTGAACATGGTAAAGTATTTAATTGGGCCGAGTTTCATAATAGCTTTTGGATTTTTATTTATTTATTTATTTTCTTTTTTTTGTTTTGGAAAAGACTTCAATTTGAAAATTTTTCGAACAGTAAAAGTAGTAAGTTTATGGCGTTTCTGGAACGTTGCTATGGTTTGCGCATCAGATATTTTGTTTACCCGAAACGTAGTGATTCTTTGCATACTTATAGGCTCACCATTTGCTCATCAAAGACTTCTTATGACTTTATATAGCGTTAAGAATTCCTCAGGTGGAATCCGAACCAATTTAAGCCGGTATTTCTTCAGCATGGTAAAGCGTTTAATTGGGCTGAATTTTCATAATAACTTTTGGATTTCTATTTATTTATTTTTTTTTAGAAAATAGTTCAATTCGAAAATTTGTAAAGTGGTAGAAGTAGTAGGTGTATGGGGTTTCTGGAACGATGCCATGCTTTGTGTATTGGATTTATTGTTTGTACAATAATGTAATAGTTTATTGCATACTTTTAGGCTCACAATTCCCTCCCTTGAATGGGCCGAATTTTCATAATAACTTTCGATTTTTTTTATTTATTAATTTTTTTTTTGGGAAATAATTTATTTAAAAAATTGTAGAACAGAAAAGATATCTTCCTTACCGAATTTTCATGATAACTTTCGACTTTTTTTTTATTTATTAATTTTTTTTTTTGGGAAATAATTTATTTAAAAAATTGTAGAACAGAAAAGAGATTAGAGAGAGACTCAGAGATTAATATGTTCATCAAAGACTTCTAACGACTTTATATAGAATTAAGAATTCCTCAAGTGGGAGTCCGAACCAATTTAATCCGGATTTTCTTGAAAATGGCAAATCATATAATTTTGCGGAATTTCATAATAGTTTTTGGATTTTTATTTTTAAAATAAATAAAATATATTTTTTTTTTTGAAAAGAATTCAAGTTGAAAAATTGTAGAGTTGTAAAGGTGAATGGGGTTCCTGGAAAGTTGCCAATCTCATAATAGTTTTTGGATTTTTATTTTTAAAAATAAATAAAATATTTTTCTTTATTTTTGGAAAAGAATTCAACTTGAAAAATTGTAGAGTTGTAAAGGTAGTAGGTGAATGGGGTTTCTGGAAAGTTGCCATGCTTTGTGCATGGATGGGCCGAATTTTCACAAGAACTTTTGTCTTTTTTTTTTTTGCAATAAAATTCAATTTAAATTTATAAAAATGTGATAATAACTGTTGGTTTATTTATTTTTTTGGGGAAATTAATTTATTTTAAAAAAATTGTGGAATAGTAAAAGTAGTAGGTGTATGGCGTTTCTGGAACGTTGCTACGGTCAGATATTTTGTTTACCAAAAACATAGTGCTTCATTGCATACTTTTGGCTCACAATTCACCAACAGATTCGCTCATGCCGGATTTCTTATAATTCTGGGGAATTTTCTGAATAAATAATAATACAGCGTAGAAACTCATATCAAGCAAAAATTTCGCGAATTTTTACACCTCAAGAAAATAAGACATTTATTCATCCATTAAAATTTGAATGTTTTACAATTTTTTTTTTTTAATTTCGTGAAGAATTGAAAATAAAAACCATCAAAGTCATAAGAGTAGTAGGTGTATGGCGTTTCTGGCACATTACTATGGTTTGCGTATTAGATTTATTGTTTGCACAAACATGTAGTGGTTCATTGCATACTTTTAGGCTCACAATTCCCTCACTGATTTAAATAACCCATACAAGATTTCTTATTTCTTTAAAATTAAACCATTTTGTTTTTTTTTATTTTATTATTTTTTTTCCATATCCCCCTCTCCATTCGGAGGCTTAACTGACTTAAGCTGTCAGCAATGCATATGAAAATTGTATGACATTGCCATTGATATTCTTAGGTAGGGGATATTAACTTTTCAAGTATTCACATTTCATTTGATTGGCCTTGCATTGCCTTAATCCTATTTCTCGGCTCGCTGATGTGTGGACGTTATTATTAAATATTTAATTTGTTTTTTTTTTTTTTTTTTTTTGATTTTCATTTTATGAAATGTGACATTGTGTATTAAAGGCCTAAAATAGCTTATGTATGGAACTTATATAATAATGAATAATATTTTTAAATGGTAGAAAAAAATTGTACTTACCACATCAATAATTTGCATTAAAGTTAAACCAAAACTTAATTGTAATGGATCCGATTCGTTTAAAACCGGTCGCTCTAGGGTATTGTATGTATCTAATAGATCATGTAACAGTCTCTTTTCATTGTAACCTGCTAAGCAAACTGGAAAAGAGAAGAAGGTAGAAAAAAGGAAACGAATTTTAAAAATATGTAAAAGAAGAGAGGATATTTTTTACTTAAAAACCAAAAATAATATTTTTTTTTCGAAGCTATGAAAATTTTGTTGAATAAAATTTCCTAAAATTTCATCTTGGCCAAGCAGATTCTCTCCCACCTAAAATCCCATTCTCCATTTTCCCCTCAATATGTCATTTAAGTCAGTCACTGGAAATTGCCTAAAGTTTCCATTATCAATTTTTTGGGATTTGAGTCAGCATCTGTTCGGCAACATGTCTAACTGTCCGTTGCTTTTCTACCTCCATCCATTTCGAAATTCTGCCAATATGTTGATGTAAGCTTAAAATTATATATGCTATCTTAATATTTGTGAGAAATATATCATATCAAGACCAGTGACAGCATTTGAACTCTCAGATGTCATTTCAATTTGCGTACGGTGACCTGAATCAGTTGGCAATGACAACCAGGGATGGAATATTTTGATTTTTGGAATATTTGAATTTTAATTGATGTCAAAATTTATGGTTTTAAATATTATTGGGAATAATAATATGACATGAGGTGTGGTGTATACTTTTAGGCTTGTAAGAATTGCAATATTTACATCCTACACCACAAGGTCGTCAGGGTATTATGGCCTGGTGCATTTGTTTGTAACAGGCAAAAGGAAACGAGATAGACCCATAGTTACTTTTGAGGATCTCCATAGAATCACATTCTGAATCGATTTATGCATGTCCGTCCGTCCGTCCGCCGTCTGGCCATGTATTTTTGTAAACAAAGTACAGTTCTCATTTATTGACCTATCCAGATGAAATTTTGCACAGATCATTTGTTTGGCGCAAGGACGAACCCTATTGAACTTGGAGATAATCGGTCAAAATTTAGATATAGCTCCCATATATATCTTCGTCCGATTTGCCTTTTATTGTGCACCAAACGTGTAATATCAGCCCGAATAATATGGAATTTTGCACATACAACCAAATTAGGCCTGGAAATAAGTATGCGAAATTTGATCGAAATCGGTTCACATTTGGATATAGCTTCCATATATAATTTCGTCCGATTTACTTTTTATTGAGCACCAAACGTCTAATATTTGACCAAATGGGATGGAAGTTGGCACTTACGACCGAATTGAGTGTAGAAGCTAGTATGTCAAATTTGATCGAAATCGGTTCAGATACAGCTATAGCACCCATATATATTGTTCATCCGATTTGTTATTTTTGTCCTCCGCAGCCGTAATATGCGCTCTGTAACAACAATATTTGGGGAAATATAGCAACTACAGCTGAGAAATACATTTGCTAGATTTTATCGAGATCCGTTCAGATTTGGATATAGCTCCCATATATAACTTCGTCCGATTTACCTTGGATTTTGCACCAAAAGTCTAATATTTGTCCAAATGTGATGTAATTTGGCACTTACGACCGAATTGAGTCTAGAAGCTAGTGTGTCAAATTTGGTGAAGATTGGTTCAGATATCTTTATCCGATTTCAAATTATTTGTGCACCAAATGGGCAATACAATTCCGAATTTAAAGGATACAAATGCTTCGGCATATTTAGTCTTTGAACTTTAAATTATAATTATAATCATGGCGTGTATGATTGAATTCTCCCATAAAAACTATTAATTGTTATGTGGAGCTCTACTAAATT
This sequence comes from Musca domestica, assembly GCF_030504385.1. Taxonomy (NCBI): domain Eukaryota; kingdom Metazoa; phylum Arthropoda; class Insecta; order Diptera; family Muscidae; genus Musca; species Musca domestica. The sequence continues at coordinate 1,668,460 of NW_026712369.1, forward strand.
AGAAAAGTGGTGTAGGGTATCATAAAGTCGGCCCCGCCCGACTTTAAGACTTTCTTTACTGTTTTTTTTTTTTTGTGTTTCAGTTTTCTCAGTTTATTCTTTTTTAACAAGTTTTCCAATCCTTTGCATACTTTAAGGCGTCTTATCAACAGCTGATGTATTTGAAAGTGTAGGTAAGGCCTTTAAGCTATTAAAAATTTGGTTCATATCGAAGATCAAGCTGATTTATAATAGCTCTTAGCAAATGGCATTTTTCATAAAATGTAGGACGCAAAATTTTGTAAAAATGTCTGAAATTCACAGAATTTTTTTCACATCTACAAATCTAATATTCAAAATTTGTATATCAGTCCTGCTATATTTTATTCTATTCATATTTTTAAGTTTTACAACAATATTTGCTTTTTTAATTTTTTTTTAAAGAAATAATAATGATTACTTTATAATGGTAAAAGTAGTGGGTGTATGGGGTTACTGGAACATTGCTATGGTTTGTGCATTAGATTTATTATTTGCCAAAAAAATGTGGTGGTACATTGTTTACTTTTAGGCTTGAATCCGTTCAAATAAATCCCCGATAAATTTATTAAAAATTCGTAAGAAATCTATATAAAAATCCAAGTATAAGACTTGCTATTGGTCCCTAAAAATTCTATTTAAAAATCCGCTAATAAGATTTGCCATGGGTCCTTCAAAATTTTATTTGAAGATCCTCGTTTATGAAATTTGTCAATTTTTTCATTAACTTAATTGTTTTAATATTTTGTGTATTGTTTAATATTTTTGCTAGCAAAAATTATAAAACTAGTAAAAGTAGGAGATTTATGGCGTTTCTGGCACGTTTATGTGATTTGTGTCTTTGATTTGTTGTTTGAATTAAAACATAGCTGTTCATTGCATACTTTTAGGTTTTATTTTTGCTTTATTACATTACAGCATTCATCCACCTCAACAAATCAGATATTCAGATATTTTATATCAGACTGCTATATATTTAATTCGATTCATATTTTTTACTTTTTCAACAATTTTTGATATATATTTTTTTTAATTTTGGAAAGGATTCCTAATAAAACCTTTAAAATGGTAAAAGTAGTAGGTGTATGGGGTTACTGGAACATAGCTATGGTTTGTGCATTAGATTTATTGTTTGCCAAAAAAAAAATATGGTGGTACATTGCTTACTTTTAGGCTTGAATTCGCTCAAATAAATACCCGAAAATTCTAATGAAAATTCCTATAAAATCTATGTAAAAATCCACGTTTAAGACTTGCTATGTGTCCCTCAAAATTCCAGATATTCAGAAGTTGTATATCAGACCTACTATATTTTAATCGTACATATTTTTACGTTTTACAACTTGAGCTATTTTTTCTAAAAAATTTTGGAAAGGATTAATAATGAAACCTTTAAAATTGCAGAAGTAGTAGGTGTATGGGGTTACTGGAACATTGCTATGGTTTGCGCATTTGATCTATCGTTTGCCAAAAAAAATGTGATTGTAAATATAATAATAAATCCCCGAAAATTCTTAATTTTTTTTTATGAAATCTATGTAAAAATCGACGTTTTAGAATTGCTATGGGTCCCTAAAATTCTATTTAAAAATTCACTTTTAAAATTGGCTATGGGTCCTTCAAAATTTTATTAAAAGATTCTGGTTTATGAAATTTAGCAATTTTCGCAATAACTTAATTTATGTTTAATATTTTGTGAAGAAATAGCTAGCAAAATTTGTAAAACTAGTAAAAGTAAGAGTTTTAAGGCGTTTCTGGAACGTTGATATGGTTTGTGTCTTTGATTTGTTGTTTGAAATAAAACATAGTGGTTCATTGCATACTTTTAGGTTTCGTTTTTGCTTCATTACATTACAGCATTTTTCCATATCAACAAATCTAATATTCAGAATTTGTATATCAGACATGCTATATTTTATTTTTATTCGATTCATATTTTTAAGGTTTACAACAATTTCTGATATTTTTAAGTTTGAAAAGAGTAATAATACAACCTGTAAAATGGTAAAAGTAGTAGGTTTATGGCGTTACTGGAACGTTGCTATTGTTTGTGCATTAGATCTACTGTTTGGCAAAAATGCTGTGGTTCATTGTATACCTTTTGGCTTCAAATCGCTAAAATAAATCCCCCTAAATTCTATTGAAATTTTCTAAAAGGTCAAAGTAAAAATTTTATTGAATGAAAGCAGAAAATGTCGGAAATACCATCAAATTTTAAAATAAGTTTGATTTGTTCGAATTGGCACGAATTATCGCCTTCGAATGGCCAATGAAACCGTCACATGCTGCCCGAATGTTGCTCTGTGGTATTTTGGCCCATTCCCGGCAAAGCGCTTGCTGGACGTGATCGTCACTTTGGTATTTTTTAGTGCCAACCTTGCTTTCTAAAATACACGAGACACAATAGTCCAACAGATTGGTATCCGGAGGCTTTTGGTGGCAATTGTGCGCTGGTAATGAAGCGAGGAACCTCATTTCGTAACCATTCCTAGATGGCGCGTGCTGAGTGCGATGGAGCTGAGTCCTGGTGGAATGCCCAAATGTTTGCGTGCCCAAGGCCTTTATACACCCTCCAGAATATTTTCGCGGTAATATTCGGTATTTATTCTGATGCCACGGGTGATTAATACGAGCGGAGAGCCACCTTCGGCTGTTATGGCGGGCAGCCCACACCATATTTCACCCTGTATAGATTTAATCATATACAAAGGGCCTCAAATATTATGCTCTTCGCTAAATTTTAGATTTGAAAGTACTTCTTTAAGTTCCTGATTTTTCTTTATTTTTTAGGGAAATAATTCAATTAAAAATTGTAATAGTGAAAGTAGTTGGTGTATGGCGCTTCTGGAACGTTGCCACTATGTTTTTGGCAAAGAAAATATCTGCTACTCAAACCATATCAACGTTCCAGAAGCGCCATACACGTGCTATTATCACTACACTACAATTTTTTTTTCGCAAAATATGAAATTTTAAAATTATTTAAAAAAATATCTTAGAATTAATCTTGACAAAAAATATATTTAAAAAATATGATAAAGAATATATATAAAAAATTATAGGCACCTGATAATGTAATCTAGTAAAAAATTCACTACAATAAATAATGAACTTATATTAAAAATACTCCTACATTCACCTGTTCTTTTAAATTTGCAAATTTCTCATTTTCGATTTTCCCCCCGAAATATGTGATATTAATTGGATGCTATAACCATTTTTAGAAACACACGCACACACATAACTCTTCAAATACACAATATGCGTGTGTGTGTGTGCACACATTATCACAAAAGGAGCCCACACATTAACACAGGCCATAATGCAAAAATCAATATAATTTAATAAACAATTTACAGAAGCAGCAGCAATAACGAAATGTGCATGTATTTGTGCATGTATTGAGAATAACACTCACATGAGACTGTGTGTGTGTGTACGTGCATACATGCGTATTTATGGGCATATTTTGTGGTCAACAATTTATGTGCGAGAGAGTGTGTGTGTGTACACATATGCAATGACATGGACGTTGAGTGACGGACAGTGGGTCCATTTTTTAAAAATCCACTAACTTTGTATCGTGAGGCCTTGAACAAATATATTAAAAAAACGCCAGGATACAGGGAAGTATGGAGACTGTAGAACCAAAGATGTGGCCCTGTATATGCATTTTTCTCTCATAAGAGGTAGTATCCGGTTCAAACTATGACACAAATCATCAAAATACCTGGAGCTACAGTTATTTATGGGAGCCATTCCCAATTTTTTGAAAGTTATATAGACATAAAATTAATTTGAGCAAAATTTTATATATCACATCAGAGTAATTTCCAGAAATGGTCGGACGGACATCGCTTAATTGATATACACTTTTATGCTAATCAAAAAGTACTTTGCGGGATCTATGGCGAAGGGTATAAAAATCCACAATTCTTGGCCAGGAGGCAAGGCAGGAGGAATAAATATGTTATAAAAAATTTACATTTCTAGAAATCCCCAACTTTTAACAAAAAAAAAAAACTACAATTCTCTGCCACGAAGCTATAGGAAAAATTTTTTAATACATGCATTATTCTTGACCAGAAAGAAAATACTTTTTTGAAAGCATCAACGATTTTTGGGACGCGGCTTTGGAGAGCCGGTTGAAAAAGACAATGTTCGACGAAGGTCCTAGGTCCTTAGAAAAAAAGTAAAAATCTGATCAGGAAATCCATGAAAATATGTATTTAAAAATATACTAACCTAAACAAGTCATTTTACACAAAAAAAAATGTTCCCAAACTGGAAGGGGAAGTCCTTTTATGGAAAATCTCTTAAAGGACTTCCATCCTTAAAACATCTTTGAAATACTTTTACTAGACAATAATTTAAATCTTTTCAAAAACCATCGCAGGCGTGATTTTTTTAACGATTTTTTTAGGATCAGGAAGGCCTGGATATCTAAAAAATATTTTTTCAAGGATCAGCAAGATCTGGATTTTTTAAAAAATATTTTTTCAAGGACCATCATACCCGTAGAATTCTTAAAAACACTTTTTTTAAAGGACCATCACAAGTGTGGATTTTCTGAAGAATTTGTTTAAAGGGTCATCAGAAACGTGGATTTTTAAAGAATATTTTTTCAAGGACCATCCAAGGCGTGGATTTGTTAAAGAATATTTTTTCAACGACCATCCAAGGCGTGGAATTTTTAAAGAATATTTTTTTCAACGACCATCCAAGGCGTGGAATTTTTAAAGAATATTTTTTTCAACGACCATCCAAGGCGTGGAATTTTTAAAGAATATTTTTTTCAACGACCATCCAAGCCGTGGAATTTTTAAAGAATATTTTTTTCAACGACCATCCAAGGCGTGGAATTTTTAAAGAATATTTTTTTCAACGACCATCCAAGGCGTGGAATTTTTAAAGAATATTTTTTTCAACGACCATCCAAGGCGTGGAATTTTTAAAGAATATTTTTTTCAACGACCATCCAAGGCGTGGAATTTTTAAAGAATATTTTTTTCAACGACCATCCATGGCGTGGAATTTTTAAAGAATATTTTTTTCAACGACCATCCAAGTCGTGGAATTTTTAAAGAATATTTTTTTCAACGACCATCCAAGGCGTGGAATTTTAAAGAATATTTTTTTCAACGACCATCCAAGGCGTGGAATTTTTAAAGAATATTTTTTTCAACGACCATCCAAGGCGTGGAATTTTTAAAGAATATTTTTTTCAACGACCATCCAAGGCGTGGAATTTTTAAAGAATATTTTTTCAACGACCATCCAAGGCGTGGAATTTTTAAAGAATATTTTTTTCAACGACCATCCAAGGCGTGGAATTTTTAAAGAATATTTTTTTCAACGACCATCCAAGGCGTGGAATTTTTAAAGAATATTTTTTTCAACGACCATCCAAGGCGTGGAATTTTTAAAGAATATTTTTTTCAACGACCATCCAATGCGTGGAATTTTTAAAGAATATTTTTTTCAACGACCATCCAATGCGTGGAATTTTTAAAGAATATTTTCCAGGGTCATCAGAGACTTGAAGTTTTTAAAGAATATTTTTTCAAGGACCAAAAGAGGCTTGAATTTTTTAAAGAATATTTTTCCAAGAACCAAAAAAAGGCTTGAATTTTTTAAAGAATATTTTTCCAGGAACCAAAATTGGCTTGAATTTTTTAAAGAATATTTTTCCTAGAACCAAAAGAGGCTTGAATTTTTTAAGGAATATTTTTCCAAGAACCAAAAGAGGCTTGAATTTTTTAAAGAATATTTTTCCAAGAACCAAAAGTGGCTTGAATTTTTTAAAGAATATTTTTCCAAGAACCAAAAGGGGCTTGAATTTTTAAAGAATATTTTTTTAAGGACCAACAGAGGCATTTATTTTTTAAAGAATATTTTTTCAAGGACCAGTAGGGACGTGAATATTTTTTCAATGACCAATAACCGTAGATTTTTAAAGAATATTTTTTTAAGAATGTTTTTTAATAAATATTTTTTCAAGGATCATCGCAGGTGTGGATTGTTAAAGAAATAAAATAAAAATTATAGAATTTATTAACGTGGAGATAAAAATATATCGAAAAAAAAACTAATAACTGAAGATCTTTTTCTATAGTTTGTCTAAGATTCTTCTTAGAGGGCAGCAACTAAGAATAGTTTCCATATGGGGGACATTAAAGTGGAATACCAATTATACCAATTATATAAAAGATTCGGAAAAACATTGTGGAATTGGAAACTTCCGATAATCGAAAATTCACAAATCTATGCATGCCCTGTAAGTTTTTTTCGGTCTGTGGAAGTTATGAATAAGTCCATAACAACCGACGTAGATTACCTTCTTCAAGAAGAAATTAAGGAGTCTACAGCCTGTGCAAGATATTTTTAAATCTTTTTTTTTGATAGAGAATCTGAAAAGGTTTTTTGTATATGGAACTTAAAAAGCCATGTAAAATATCTTTGGTATATATATGACCTAATTGAGGTTTGCTTATGTGGAATTCCTACATATGGTCTCCTGTCTATAAAAGCCATGAAAAAGCCGAATGCGTAAATAAGCTCAGACTTGAATAAGGTCTTTTGACAATAGAACTGAATGGGTCGGGTAGGTTTGGGTATATAATCTCTCCTATCTATAGAATGCTTCTTGAATACCTCATCTAGCTATAGAACGCCTTTGAAATGTTCAACCCTTCTCCTTTTGTGGAATCCTCTTAAAGGATCTTCTATGCACAAAATCCTCCTTACACCACTGTCCAATTATATCATAAATACCATCACCAGCTCCCGAACATAATTGTGACAATAACAACATACAATTCCGTGATAATGTTTAACAATCAATAATAAATATGTAAATGGGCCGACAGGACAAGAGGACAAACATATGTTTCCGTTTTATGTGCAAAATTTTCGCATAGAACAGCAATTCACTTAACAAAGGAGGGCCATTATTAGTCGGAATTGTCGGTGATGATGGTGAGGTGTGGTAATTTGAGTGAGGTCAATAAACAGAATTTCTAAATACAAAAATGTTTAATGATTAGCAGTACAAAAGATGATGGTAGAATAATAGGTTTATGGTTCGAGAAAAAAAAATGGGGATGAATTATCAGAGATGTGAATATTGAGTTATCCACGAAATTTGATTCAAAACTTTTTGAAATTCTGAAAAATCCCATAGTTCTAGATTTTTCCTAAAATTGTACTAAGGTCCATTTTAAATATAAAATATATTTACTTTAAAAATAAATTTTAATAAAAATATTTTTTAATAAATCCACGTCCATGTGTCCCATGAAAAAATATTTTTTAATAAATCCACGTCCAGGTGGCCCATGAAAAAATATTTTTTAATAAATCCACGTCCATGTGTCCCATGAAAAAATATTTTTTAATAAATCCACGTCCATGTGTCCCATGAAAAAATATTTTTTAATAAATCCACGTTCAGGTGGCCCATGAAAAAATATTTTTTAATAAATCCACGTCCATGTGTCCCATGAAAAAATATTTTTTAATAAATCCACGTCCAGGTGGCCCATGAAAAAATATTTTTTAATAAATCCACGTCCATGTGTCCCATGAAAAAATACTTTTTAATAAATCCACGTCCAGGTGGCCCATGAAAAAATATTTTTTAATAAATCCACGTCCATGTGTCCCATGAAAAAATATTTTTTAATAAATCCACGTCCATGTGTCCCATGAAAAAATATTTTTAAATAAATCCACGTCCAGGTGGCCCATGAAAAAATATTTTTTTAATAAATCCACGTCCAGGTGGCCCATGAAAAAATATTTTTTAATAAATCCACGTCCAAGTGTCCCATGAAAAAATATTTTTTAATAAATCCACGTCCAAGTGGGCCATGAAAAAATATTTCTGTAATAAATCCACGTCAAGGTGGCCCATGAAAAAATATTTTTTAATAAATCCACGTCCAGGTGGCCCATAAAAAAATATTTTTTAATAAATCCACGTCCAGGTGGCCCATGAAAAAATATTTTTTAATAAATCCACGTCTAGGTGGCCCATGAAAAAATATTTTTTAATAAATCCACGTCCAAGTGGGCCATGAAAAAATATTTTTTAATAAATCCACGTCCAAGTGGGCCATAAAAAAATATTTTTTAATAATCCACGTCCAAGTGGGCCATAAAAAAATATTTTTAATAAATCCACGTCCAAGTGGGCCATGAAAAAATATTTTTTAATAAATCCACGTCCAAGTGGGCCATGAAAAAATATTTTTTAATAAATCCACGTCCAAGTGGGCCATGAAAAAATATTTTTAATAAATCCACGTCCAAGTGGGCCATGAAAAAATATTTTTTAATAAATCCACGTCCAAGTGGGCCATGAAAAAATATTTTTTAATAAATCCACGTCCAAGTGGGCCATGAAAAATATTTTTTAATAAATCCACGTCCAAGTGGGCCATGAAAAAATATTTTTTAATAAATCCACGTCCTAGTGGCCCATGAAAAAATATTTTTTAATAAATCCACGTCCTAGTGGCCCATGAAAAAATATTTTTTAATAAATCCACGTCCTAGTGGCCCATGAAAAAATATTTTTTAATAAATCCACGTCCTAGTGGCCCATGAAAAAATATTTTTTAATAAATCCACGTCCTAGTGGCCCATGAAAAAATATTTTTTAATAAATCCACGTCCTAGTGGCCCATGAAAAAATATTTTTTAATAAATCCACGTCCAAGTGGCCCATGAAAAAATATTTTTTAATAAATCCACGTCCAAGTGGCCCATGAAAAAATATTTTTTAATAAATCCACGTCCAAGTGGCCCATGAAAAAATGAAAAAAATATTTTTTAATAAATCCACGTCCTAGTGGCCCATGGAAAAATATTTTTTAATAAATCCAAGTGGCCCATGAAAAAAAATTTTGTAATAAATCCACGTCCAAGTGGCCCATGAAAAAATATTTTTGTAATAAATCCACGTCCAAGTGGCCCATGAAAAATATTTTTGTAATAAATCCACGTCCAAGTGGTCCATGAAAAAATATTTTTGTAATAAATCCACGTCCAAGTGGCCCATGAAAAAATATTTTTGTAATAAATCCACGTCCAAGTGGCCCATGAAAAAATATTTTTGTAATAAATCCACGTCCAAGTGGCCCATGAAAAAATATTTTTTAATAAATCCACGTCCAAGTGGGCCATGAAAAAATATTTTTTAATAAATCCACGTCCAAGTGGGCCATGAAAAAATATTTTTTAATAAATCCACGTCCAAGTGAGCCATGAAAAAATATTTTTTAATAAATCCACGTCCAAGTGGGCCATGAAAAAATATTTTTTAATAAATCCACGTCCAAGTGGGCCATAAAAAATATTTTTTAATAAATCCACGTCCAAGTGGGCCATGAAAAAATATTTTTTAATAAATCCACGTCCAAGTGGGCCATGAAAAAATATTTTTTAATAAATCCACGTCCAAGTGGGCCATGAAAAAATATTTTTTAATAAATCCACGTCCAAGTGGGCCATGAAAAAATATTTTTTAATAAATCCACGTCCAAGTGGGCCATGAAAAAATATTTTTTAATAAATCCACGTCCAAGTGGGCCATGAAAAATATTTTTTAATAAATCCACGTCCAAGTGGGCCATGAAAAAATATTTTTTAATAAATCCACGTCCAAGTGGCCATGAAAAAATATTTTTTAATAAATCCACGTCCAAGTGGGCCATGAAAAAATATTTTTTAATAAATCCACGTCCAAGTGGGCCATGAAAAAAAATAATTTTTAAAAAATCCACGTTTGTGTATTCTTTGAAAAAAATAATTTTTAAAAAATCCACGTTTGTGTATTCTTTGAAAAAAATAATTTTTAAAAAATCCACGTTTGTGTATTCTTTGAAAAAAATAATTTTTAAAAAATCCACGTTTGTGTATTCTTTGAAAAAAATAATTTTTAAAAAATCCACGTTTGTGTATTCTTTGAAAAAAATAATTTTTAAAAAATCCACGTTTGTGTATTCTTTGAAAAAAATAATTTTAAAAAATCCACGTTTGTGTATTCTTTGAAAAAAATAATTTTTAAAAAATCCACGTTTTGTGGATTCTTTGAAAAAAATATTTTTTTAAAAATCCACGCTTTGTGGATTCTTTGAAAAAAATAATGTTTAAAAAATCCATGTTTGTGTATTCTTTGAAAAAATCCACGTTTGTGTATTTATATTTTATATATTTTTAAAAAAAATTACGTTAATAATTTTTAAAAAATCCACGTTTGTGTATTTAAAAAATATATATATTTAAAAAAATCAAGTTAATAATTTTTAAAAAATCCACGTTTGTGTATTTAAAAAATATATATATTTTAAAAAAAAATCACGTTTGTGCATTTTTTGAAAAAAAAAATAATTTAAAAAAAAAATCACGTTTGTGCATTCTTTGAAAAAAAATAATTTAAAAAAAAAATCACGTTTGTGCATTCTTTGAAAACAATAATTTTTAAAAAATCCACGTTTGTGTATTCTTTGAAAACAATAATTTTTAAAAAATCAACGTTTGTGTATTCTTTGAAAACAATAATTTTTAAAAAATCCACGTTTATGTATACTTTGAAAAAAATATTTTTTAAAAAATCCACGTTTGTGTATTCTTTGAAAAAAATAATTTTTAAAAAATCCACATTTGTGCATTTTTTGAAAAAAAAAAATAATTTTTAAAAAATCTACGTTTGTATATTCGTTGAAAAAAATAATTTTTAAAAAATCTACGTTTGTATATTCGTTGAAAAAAATAATTTTTAAAAAATCCACGTTTGTGTATTCTTTGAAAAAAATAATTTTTAAAAAATCTACGTTTGTATATTCGTTGAAAAAAATAATTTTTAAAAAAACCACGTTTGTGTATTCTTTGAAAAAAATAATTTTTAAAAAATCCACGTTTGTGTATTCTTTGAAAAAAAGAATTTTTAAAAAATCCACGTTTGTGTATTCTTTGAAAAAAATAATTTTTAAAAAATCCACGTTTGTGTATTCTTTGAAAAAAATAATTTTTAAAAAATCCACGTTTGTGTATTCTTTGAAAAAAAGAATTTTTAAAAAATCCACGTTTGTGTATTCTTTGAAAAAAATAATTTTTAAAAAATCCACGTTTGTGTATTCTTTGAAAAAAAAAATAATTTTTAAAAAATCCACGTTTGTGTATTCTTTGAAAAAAAATAATTTTTAAAAAATCCACGTTTGTGTATTCTTTGAAAAAAATAATTTTTAAAAAATCCACGTTTGTATATTCTTTGAAAAAAATAATTTTTAAAAAATCCACCTTTGTGTATTCTTTGAAAAAAAAAATAATTTTTAAAAAATCCACGTTTGTGTATTCTTTGAAAAAAAAATAATTTTTAAAAAATCCACCTTTGTGTATTATTTGAGAAAAATAATTTTTATTAATCCACGTTTTGTGCATTCTTTGAAAAAAATTATTTTTAAAAAATCCACGTTTTGTGCATTCTTTGAAAAAAATATTTTTTAAAAAATCCACGTTTGTATATTCTTCTGGTACCTCCCCCTCAAAAGATCGAAACTTTCACAAAAAAAAAATATTTTACTGCACAGAAAGAGAAAGTATAATCCGATTTTGCTACTACTTTGCAAATCTTAATATTTGCATTAGTGCTAGGTCAGGTGCGTAAATGGACAATATCGATCTACTCCGTCAACTACCTCCCCCCAGAAGGGTCAAAATTTTGAATAATTATAACTCTTATAAAATGTGATATAGGAGTCCGATTGTCTTCGAATTACACACATTACAATATTTTTATTAACCCAAGGTCTGATGTGAAAATGGGATATATCGGTCCGCTCCTTCTGGTACCTCCCCCTCCTTCTGGTAATATCCGTCAAGCTCATAAAATTTGAAATTAACATCCGATTCCATTTAGACTTCGTACATCTCAATATTTTCATCAACACAAGACCTGTTCTTAAGGTGGTAGAGATCGGACCATTTCTTCCGGTACCTCCCCCACAAAGGGTCAAAGTTCTGAATAACCAAAACGATCATAAAATCCGAAATAAGCATCCGGTTCTCTTTATATTTCACACATCTTATTATCTCTACTAACACTAGACCTGCTGTGAAGATGGGATATATCGGTCCACTCCTTGTGGTACCTCCCCCACAAAGAGTCAAATTTTTGAATAACCATGAAGCTCATAAAACGCGAAATTAACATCCGATTTCATTCACACTTGGCACATCTCAATATCTCCATCAACACAAGATCTGTTATAAACTTATTAGAGATCGGACCATTTCTTCTGGTACCTGCCCCACAAAAGGTCAACATTTCGAATAACCAAAAACGATCATAAAATCCATAATAAGCATCCGGTTCTCGTTATATTTCACACATCCCATTATTTCTACTAACACAAGACCTGCTGTGAAGATGGGATATATCGGACCACTCCTTCTGGCAGGGGGAGCCCTTAGAGGGTCAATAATTTGGATAACCATAACAGAAGTCAAAATATATTTAAATAATCGAGCATTGGATGAGGGTATACATCTGTCGGCAAAACCGACTGATACTTAATATTAAAATATTTTGTCCCCTTTCCGAATTCTCCCCACCCTCGTTTAATTATCCCATCCATTCATCCATCACACAACAAAAAATATGTAAATAATTCAATATTTAAAAAACTTATCATCCACATTCAAAACAACATCAACATCAGTAGCTGATTTTCATTTTACATTGCAAAGAACATCAACAATTTGCAACGTTTGAAAACAACTCTTTTCAATTTGCCAACAACCTCACAACAACTACAACAACAAAAAATGAATTGCAAGAAAATTTAATTATGCGAAAAATATATTTATGGCATTCACATTTATTATTCATAAATCAAATAGTTGCCAACCGATTTCCATGTCAAAGGAAAATGCATTTTCCGTAATAAAATAAAGCACACGAAAGGGAGAGTGAAATTTTCAATTAAAAAATAAATAAGTTGTTATTTTTTTCGAATGCAGTGAACAAGGAAATAACAAATATAATTCATAATTTTATGGTGGAAAAGTGATTGTGTTAACTTTCGGATGAAATGGAAATTGTTCGGAAATTTTATCGTAATTGATTTTGTGCCAGGAGGCTACTGGGAAATTTCAGGGACCATCAATAAACGTGGATTTTTTAAAGAATATTTTTTCAAGGACCATCAGAAACGTGGATTTTTTAAAAATATTTTTTCAAGGATCATCTATGAACGTGGAATTTTTTAAAATATATTTTTCAAGGACCATCAATAAACGTGGATTTTTTAAAAATATTTTTTCAAGGATCATCAATAAACGTGGATTTTTTAAAAATATTTTTTCAAGGACCATTTTTTCAAGGACCATCAACGTGGATTTTTTAAAAATATTTTTTCAAGGACCATTAATAAACGTGGATTTTTTAAAAATATTTTTTCAAGGACAATTAATAAACGTGGATTTTATAAAAATATTTTTTTAAGGACCATAAATAAACGTGGATTTTTTAAAAATATTTTTTCAAGGACAATTAATAAGCGTGGATTTTATAAAAATATTTTTTTAAGGACCATAAATAAACGTGGATTTTTTAAAAATATTTTTTTAAGGACCATAAATAAACGTGGATTTTTTAAAGAATATTTTTTCAACGACCATCAATAAACGTGGATTTTTTAAAGAATATTTTTTCAACGACCATCAATAAACGTGAATTTTTTAAAGAACATTTTTTCAACGACCATAAATAAACGTGGATTTTTTTAAAATATTTTTTCAAGGTCCATCAATAAACGTGGATTTTTTAAAACTATTTTTGCAAGGACCATCAATAAACGTGGATTTTTTAAAAATATTTTTCAAGGACCATCAATAAACGTGGATTTTTTAAAAATATTTTTTCAAGGACCATCAATAAACGTGGATTTTTTAAAAATATTTTTTCAAGGACCATCAATAAACGTGGATTTTTTAAAAATATTTTTCAAGGACCATCAATAAAGGTGGATTTTTTAAAAATATTTTTTCAAGGACCATCAATAAACGTGGATTTTTTAAAAATATTTTTTCAAGGACCATCAATAAACGTGGATTTTTTAAAGAATATTTTTTTCAAGGACCATCAATAAACGTGGATTTTTTAAAGAATATTTTTTTCAGGGACCATCAATAAACGTGGATTTTTTAAAGAATATTTTTTTCAAGGACCATCAATAAACGTGGATTTTTTAAAAATATTTTTTCAAGGACCATCAATAAACGTGGATTTTTTAAAAATATTTTTTCGAGTACCATAAATAAACGTGGATGTTTTAAAAATATTTTTTCGAGTACCATAAATAAACGTGGATGTTTTAAAAATATTTTTTCAAGGACCATTAATAAACGTGGATTTTTATAAATATTTTACAAGGACCATAAATAAACGTGGATTTTTTAAAAATATTTTTTTAAGGACTATCAATAAACGTGGATTTTTTAAAAATATTTTTTCAAGGACCATCAATAAACGTGGACTTTTTAAAAATATTTTTTCAAGGACCATCAATAAACGTGAACTTTTTAAAAATATTTTTTCAAGGACCGTCAATAAACGTGGACTTTTTAAAAATATTTTTTCAAGGACCATCAATAAACGTGGACTTTTTAAAAGTAGTTTTTCAAGGACCATCAATAAACGTGGACTTTTTAAAAATAGTTTTTCAAGGACCATCAATAAACGTGGACTTTTTAAAAATATTTTTTCAAGGACCATCAATAAACGTGGACTTTTTTAAAATATTTTTTCAAGGACCATCAATAAACGTGGACTTTTTTAAAATATTTTTTCAAGGACCAGAAATAAACGTAGATTTTTTTAAAAATATTTTTTTAAGGACCATGGATAAACGTAGATTTTTTAAAAATATTTTTTCAAGGACCATGGATAAACGTAGATTTTTTAAAAATATTTTTTCAAGAACCAAGAATGAACGTAGATTTTTTAAAAATATTTTTTCAAAGACCAGGAATGAACGTAGATTTTTTAAAAATATTTTTTCAAAGACCAGGAATAAACGTGGAAAGTCGTTCTAAGAACTTCCAGAAACAGATATCCTTTAGAATGGCTATTTTAGAGATCTTTCTTAAGAAAGCCTTCTGTTTTTTGTAGATCTTTTTTCCACAGAAAATATTTTGAAGGTACTTTTGGACACAACTACCAATTGAAATTTGTTGGAGACATCCATCCAAGACTCTTAAAATTTCTTCTGCCAATTAAAGTTATTCTCAATTGTTATATTTTCCCAGCTTTCTTTTGTCTGAAAACTAGAATCTTTGCCAATCCCTTTGAATATTTAATGATAAAAATTAGATGGTTTAAATTTAAAAACCCTCCAATTCCTTGACATCCACAAGTGCCCCCCAGTATTATAATTAACATTGTCCTCGCCCCCTTAAAGTATGCTTCAAAATTTTTTTTTCCTTCTTCCATTGTTATGCAGCTTACTTAATTTATAACTCCACTCATTCAAAGAGTTCTTAACCCCCTGTGTCACCACACATGGCTTGTCTATGTCATTAACTTACTCCTCCCTACTTCCTTATGCTCTTTCTCTTGCGACCATCTCTATTTTTATTTCCTCATCCATACGTTGAGGTGAAGGTAGCTTATCTTTTATTCTTCTCAACAAGAAAAAAAAGCCACAACAACCAACAATAGAACCATTAACACACTCAAGTTTTAAGAGAAGGAGACCGAAGTTTAAATATGCAACTTTAAAAAGAGGATATGCACTAGGATGTGTGTGGAAGAGTACGTGCGTATGTTTGTGTGTGTATTTGTCTGTCACATATCCTTGGGCCTATGTGTTATAGATGAAGTGCAGAGTTTGTGTGTTAATAAAAAAACACACAACACTTGAACCACTCATTGTCATTTTACCACTAACTTCACACTTTCCATATCTTTGAGAACATTTCTCATCGCATCCTTTTTTTATTTTTATCCTCTTTGAGATGAAGGATATGATTGTGGTTTAGGGCCGGAGCTGCAGCTGCAGTTTGTGGTGGAAAAAGAAAGAGTGGCATTTTATGATGTTGGGGTGGCTAGGGAACCTTCATAAAAAGGTTAGCTAAAATTAAAGGCCACAAAAGAGCTGTAACGTGTCTTCTAGCCATAGAATGGCTGTAAGAGGTCTTCTAGCCATAGAAGGGCTGTAAGAGGTCTTCTAGTCATAGAAGGGCTGTAAGAGGTCTTCTAGCCATAGAAGAGCTGTAACAGGTCTTCTGGCCATAGAAGAGCTGTAACAGGTCTTCCAGCCTCAGAAGGTCTGTAATAGGTCTTCTAGCCCCAGAAGGGCTGTAATAGGTCTTCTAGCCCAGAAGAGCTGTAATAGGACTTCTAGCCCCAGAAGGGCTGTAACAGGTCTTCTGGCCATAGAAGAGCTAAAACAGGTCTCTTGGCCATAAAAGGGCTTCAACAGGTCTTCTAGCCTCAGAAAGTTTGTAACAGGTCTTCTAGCTACAGAAGGGCTGTAACAGGTTTTCTAGACCCTGAAGGGCTATAACAGGTCTTCTGGGCCCAAAAGGGCTGTAACAGGTCTTCTGGCCATAGAAGAGCTGTAACAGGTCTTCTAGCCTCAGAAGGGCTGTAACAGGTCTTCTAGCTCCAGAAGGGCTGCAACTGGTCTTTTAGAGCCAGAAGGGCTGTAACAGGTCTTCTAGCCATAGAAGGGCTGTAACAGGTCTTCCAGCCATAGAAGAGCTGCAACTGGTCTTCCAGATATAGAAGAGCAGCAACAGTGTTTCTTGCCATAGAAGAGCTGTAACAGTGTTTCCAGCAATAGAAGAGCTGTAACAGGGTTTCCAGCCATAGAAGAGCTGTAACTTCTGTCTCCAGAGGTGTTGTAACAGATCTTCTAGCTCCAGAAGGGCTGTAACAGAAAAAATATTTAACAAATCCTCGCTCATTGACGGTCCTTAAAAGGATTTAAAAAAAAATCACATCCTTAAATACTTTTAAAAAATCCACGTCCTTAAAAATATATTTCAAACAATCAAGGACATTGAAAAATATTTTTAAAAAATCCAAGTCCTTAAGAAATATTTTTACAAATCCACGCTTATTGTTGGTCCTTGCAAAAATATTTTTAAAAATCCACGTCCTTAAAAAATATTTTAAAAACATCCAAATCCTTAAAAAAATATTTTAAAAAAATCCACGTCCTTAAAAAATATTTCAAAAACATCCAAATCCTTGAAAAATATTTAAAAAAAATCCACGTCCTTAAAAAATATTTTAAAAACATCCAAGTCCTTGAAAAAATATTAAAAAAAATTCACGTCCTTACAAAAATATTTTAAAAACATCCAAGTAATTGAAAAAATATTTAAAAAATCCACGTCCTTGAAAAAATATTTAAAAAATCCACGTCCTTGAAAAAATATTTAAAAAAATCCACGTCCTTACAAAATATTTAAAAACATCCAAGTCCTTAAAAAATATTTTAAAAATATCCGAGTTCTTGAAAAATATTTAAAAAAAATCCACATCCCTAAAAAATATTTTAAAAACATCCAAGTCTTTGAAAAAATATTTTAAAAAATCCACGTCCTTAAATATTATTTAAAAAAAATCCAAGTCCTTGAAAAAAAAAAATTAAAAAAATCCACGTTTACTAATGGTCCCTGAAAAAATATTTAAAAAAAAATCCACGCTTACTAATAGTCCCTGAAAAAAATATTTAAAAAAAATCCACGCCCTTAAAAAAAATTTAAAAAAATCCAAGTCTTTGAAAAAATATTTAAACAAATCCACGTTTACTAATGGTCTCTGAAAAAAATAATTTTAAAAAATCCACATTTACTAATGGTCTCTGAAAAAAATATTTTTAAAAAATCCACATTTACTAATGGTTTCTGAAAAAAATATTTTTAAAAAATCCACGTTTACTAATAGTCTCTGAAAAAAATATTTTTAAAAAATCCACGTTTAAATAGTCTCTGAAAAAAATATTTTTAAAAAATCCACGTTTAAATAGTCTCTGAAAAAAATATTTTTAAAAAATCCACATTTACTAATGGTCTCTGAAAAAAATATTTTTAAAAAATCCACGTTTACTAATGGTCTCTGAAAAAAATATTTTTAAAAAATCCACGTTTACTAATGGTCTCTGAAAATAATATTTTTAAAAAATCCACGTTTACTAATGGTCTCTGAAAAAAATATTTTTAAAAAATCCACGTTTACCAATGGTCTTGAAACAAATATTTTAAAAAAATCCACGTTTACTAATGGATTTGAAAAAAATATTTTAAAAAAATCCACGTTTACTAATAGTCTTGACAAAAATATTTTAAAAAAAATCCACGTTTACTAATAGTCTTGACAAAAATATTTAAAAAAAAATCCACGTTTACTAATGGTCCCTGAAAAAATATTTTTAAAAAATCCACGTTTACTAATAGTCCCTGAAAAAAATATTTTTCAAAAATCCACGTTTACTAATGGCCCCTGAAAAAAATACTTTTAAAAAATCCACGTTTACTAATGGTCCCTGAAAAAATAGTATTAAAAAACCACGTTTGATCCTTGAAAAAATATTTTAAAAAAACCACGTTTGATCCTTGAAAAAATATTTAAAAAAAAACACGTTTGATCCTTGAAAAAATATTTTTAAAAAATCCACGTTTATTGATGGTATTGAAAACATATTTAAAAAATAATCCACGTTTATTGATGGTTCTCAAAAAAATATTTCTCAAAAAAATTCCACATTCATTGATGGTTCTCAAAAAAATATTTCTCAAAAAAATTCCACATTCATTGATGGTCCTTGAAAAATTATTTTAAAAAAAATCCACGTTTATTGGTGGTCCTTAAAAATATTTCTTAAAAAATCCACGTTTATTGGTGGTCCTTAAAAATATTTCTTAAAAAATCCACGTTTATTGGTGGTCCTTAAAAATATTTCTTAAAAAATCCACGTTTATTGGTGGTCCTTAAAAATATTTTTTTAAAAACTCCACGTCTATTGATGATCCTTAAACAGAATTTTAAATAATCCAAATTTATTGACGGTCCTCGAAAAAATATTTTTGAAAAAATCCACGTTTATTGAAGGCCCTTAAAAATATTTTTAAAAAATCCACGTTTATTGAAGGCCTTTAAAAATTTTATATCCTAAGGCCTTCGTTGCTTCTCCCTTCTTTTCTGTGTATTTTCTCTAAAATTAAAATTAATTCAAATTGAGTACTTGTCAAGGGCTTTCCGCCCAGATAACCAGAAAAAACACACTTCTTTGTAAAAATACTTAAGAGAATTTGCATAGTTAATATGTTGAGTTCCGGATGTTTTCTACATCTCAATTTTCCCCAACCTCTATGCCATCCCCTCTCTCTCTCCCCCCAGACTTTTCAAATATCTTCCCCTGCAAAAAGCGAAAACCTCCACTATTTTAATGCAATTATAATAGCTTGTGTCCTGATGCCTTTCTGACGCCTGCTGATGGCCGCAATAACAACATCAGCAGATATTTTGTTGTGGCAAATTTTTGCCTAGCATTCCACATTTGGCCTCCTCTCCCGCTTGCCCCCTGCCGCAAATAATATCCTCTGGGGATACTGCAGAGATTATTTTCTATTGTTGCATCCTGTCAACAGAGTAACTGGTTGTCTTATGCAAATTTGATTGTTTCAAAAACACTCCCTGGTGTTTAGTTTTAAATATTGCAGCCACTAGGAAGCCACTCACTAGTCAACATGTAACCATCCTTCCGGACCATGTATGTATGGGTAATTGTAAGTGACAGTTAACTGTGGCGGAACTAAATGTGAGATTTTATTTGCATTCGAGAAATTTAAATAAACATAAAATAATTAGACATTGGAGGACCGCCAGTCGGCAAATGGGATTGACCGAAGGCAACTAGTTACAAAGGGGTAGGGATGGGGAAAGGGAGTATGTAAATTTGACATGTAACTAGCAGTTGGATTGAAGGGGAATTTTTTTAAAGAATATATTTCTTTTTGTAAAGAATATTTTTTCAACAAACACCAGTTGAAGAAACGTCGATTTTTAAAGAAAATTTTTAAAGGACCGTTAGTTTAAGAAACGTGGATTTTTTAAAGAATATTTTTGCAAGGACCTTTAGTTTAAGAAACGTGGATTTTTTAAAGAATATTTTTTCAAGGACCTTTAGTTTAAGAAACGTGGATTTTTTAAAGAATATTTTTTCAAGGACCTTTAGTTTAAGAAACGTGGATTTTTAAAGAATATTTTTTTCAAGGACCTTTAGTTTAAGAAACGTGGATTTCTTAAAGAATATTTTTTTCAAGGACCTTTAGTTTAAGAAACGTGGATTTTTTAAAGAATATTTTTTTCAAGGACCTTTAGTTGAAGAAAAGTGGATTTTTTAAAGAATATTTTTTTCAAGGACCTTTAGTTTAAGAAACGTGGATTTTTTAAAGAATATTTTTTTCAAGGACCTTTAGTTTAAGAAACGTGGATTTTTTAAAGAATATTTTTTTCAAGGACCTTTAGTTTAAGAAACGTGGATTTGTTAAAGAATATTTTGTTCAAGGACCTTCAGTTGAAGAAACGTGGATTTTTTAAGCAATATCTTTTCAAGGACCTTTAGTTTAAGAAATGTGGATTTTTTAAAGAATATTTTTTCAAGGACCTTTAGTTTAAGAAACGTGAATTTTTTAAACAATATCTTTTCAAGGACCTTTAGTTTAAGAAATGTGGATTTTTTAAAGAATATTTTTTCAAGGACCTTTAATTTAAGAAACTTGGATTTTTTAAAGAATATTTTTTCAAGGAACTTTAGTTTAAGAAACGTGGATTTTTTAAAGAATTTTTTTTCAACGACCATCAGTTGAAGAAACGTGGATTTTTTAAAGAATTTTTTTTCAACGACCATCAGTTGAAGAAACGTGGATTTTTTAAAGAATATTTTTTCAAGGACCTTTAGTTTAAGAAACGTGGATTTTTTAACAAATATTTTTCCAAGGACCTTTAGTTTAAGAAGCGTGGATTTTTTAAAGAATATTTTTCCAAAGACCATCAGTTGATGAAACGTGGATTTTTTAAAGAATATTTTTCCAAAGACCATCAGTTGATGAAACGTGGATTTTTTAAAGAATATTTTTCCAAAGACCATCAGTTGATGAAACGTGGATTTTTTAAAGAATATTTTTCCAAAGACCATCAGTTGATGAAACGTGGATTTTTTAAAGAATATTTTTCCAAAGACCATCAGTTGATGAAACGTGGATTTTTTAAAGAATATTTTTCCAAAGACCATCAGTTGATGAAACGTGGATTTTTTAAAGAATATTTTTCCAAAGACCATCAGTTGATGAAACGTGGATTTTTTAAAGAATATTTTTCCAAAGACCATCAGTTGATGAAACGTGGATTTTTTAAAGAATATTTTTCCAAAGACCATCAGTTGATGAAACGTGGATTTTTTAAAGAATATTTTTCCAAAGACCATCAGTTGATGAAACGTGGATTTTTTAAAGAATATTTTTCCAAAGACCATCCGTTGATGGAACGTGGATTTTTTAAAGAATATTTTTCCAAAGACCATCAGTTGATGAAACGTGGATTTTTAAAGAATATTTTTCCAAAGACCATCAGTTGATGAAACGTGGATTTTTTAAAGAATATTTTTCCAAAGACCATCAGTTGATGAAACGTGGATTTTTTAAAGAATATTTTTCCAAAGACCATCAGTTGATGAAACGTGGATTTTTTAAAGAATATTTTTCCAAAGACCATCAGTTGATGAAACGTGGATTTTTTAAAGAATATTTTTCAAAAGACCATCAGTTGATGAAACGTGGATTTTTTAAAAAATATTTTTCCAAAGACCATCAGTTGATGAAACGTGGATTTTTTAAAGAATATTTTTCCAAAGACCATCAGTTGATGAAACGTGGATTTTTTAAAGAATATTTTTCCAAAGACCATCAGTTGATGAAACGTGGATTTTTTAAAGAATATTTTTCCAAAGACCATCAGTTGATGAAACGTGGATTTTTTAAAGAATATTTTTCCAAAGACCATCAGTTGATGAAACGTGGATTTTTTAAAGAATATTTTTCAAAAGACCATCAGTTGATGAAACGTGGATTTTTTAAAAATATTTTTCCAAAGACCATCAGTTGATGAAACGTGGATTTTTTAAAGAATATTTTTCCAAAGACCATCAGTTGATGAAACGTGGATTTTTTTAAAGAATATTTTTCCAAAGACCATCAGTTGATGAAACGTGGATTTTTTAAAGAATATTTTTCCAAAGACCATCAGTTGATGAAACGTGGATTTTTTAAAGAATATTTTTCCAAAGACCATCAGTTGATGAAACGTGGATTTTTTAAAGAATATTTTTCCAAAGACCATCAGTTGATGAAACGTGGATTTTTTAAAGAATATTTTTCCAAAGACCATCAGTTGATGAAACGTGGATTTTTTAAAGAATATTTTTCCAAAGACCATCAGTTGATGAAACGTGGATTTTTTAAAGAATATTTTTCCAAAGACCATCAGTTGATGAAACGTGGATTTTTTAAAGAATATTTTTCCAAAGACCATCAGTTGATGAAACGTGGATTTTTTAAAGAATATTTTTCCAAAGACCATCAGTTGATGAAACGTGGATTTTTTAAAGAATATTTTTCCAAAGACCATCAGTTGATGAAACGTGGATTTTTTAAAGAATATTTTTCCAAAGACCATCAGTTGATGAAACGTGGATTTTTTAAAGAATATTTTTCCAAAGACCATCAGTTGATGAAACGTGGATTTTTTAAAGAATATTTTTCCAAAGACCATCAGTTGATGAAACGTGGATTTTTTAAAGAATATTTTTCCAAAGACCATCAGTTGATGAAACGTGGATTTTTTAAAGAATATTTTTCCAAAGACCATCAGTTGATGAAACGTGGATTTTTTAAAGAATATTTTTCCAAAGACCATCAGTTGATGAAACGTGGATTTTTTAAAGAATATTTTTCCAAAGACCATCAGTTGATGAAACGTGGATTTTTTAAAAAATATTTTTCCAAAGACCATCAGTTGATGAAACGTGGATTTTTTAAAGAATATTTTTCCAAAGACCATCAGTTGATGAAACGTGGATTTTTTAAAGAATATTTTTCCAAAGACCATCAGTTGATGAAACGTGGATTTTTTAAAGAATATTTTTCCAAAGACCATCAGTTGATGAAACGTGGATTTTTTAAAGAATATTTTTCCAAAGACCATCAGTTGATGAAACGTGGATTTTTTAAAGAATATTTTTCCAAAGACCATCAGTTGATGAAACGTGGATTTTTTAAAGAATATTTTTCCAAAGACCATCAGTTGATGAAACGTGGATTTTTTAAAGAATATTTTTCCAAAGACCATCAGTTGATGAAACGTGGATTTTTTAAAGAATATTTTTCCAAAGACCATCAGTTGATGAAACGTGGATTTTTTAAAGAATATTTTTCCAAAGACCATCAGTTGATGAAACGTGGATTTTTTAAAGAATATTTTTCCAAAGACCATCAGTTGATGAAACGTGGATTTTTAAAGAATATTTTTCCAAAGACCATCAGTTGATGAAACGTGGATTTTTTAAAGAATATTTTTCCAAAGACCATCAGTTGATGAAACGTGGATTTTTTAAAGAATATTTTTCCAAAGACCATCAGTTGATGAAACGTGGATTTTTTAAAGAATATTTTTCCAAAGACCATCAGTTGATGAAACGTGGATTTTTTAAAGAATATTTTTCCAAAGACCATCAGTTGATGAAACGTGGATTTTTTAAAGAATATTTTTCCAAAGACCATCAGTTGATGAAACGTGGATTTTTTAAAGAATATTTTTCCAAAGACCATCAGTTGATGAAACGTGGATTTTTTAAAGAATATTTTTCCAAAGACCATCAGTTGATGAAACGTGGATTTTTTAAAGAATATTTTTCCAAAGACCATCAGTTGATGAAACGTGGATTTTTTAAAGAATATTTTTCCAAAGACCATCAGTTGATGAAACGTGGATTTTTTAAAGAATATTTTTCCAAAGACCATCAGTTGATGAAACGTGGATTTTTTAAAGAATATTTTTCCAAAGACCATCAGTTGATGAAACGTGGATTTTTTAAAGAATATTTTTCCAAAGACCATCAGTTGATGAAACGTGGATTTTTTAAACGTGGATTTTTTCAAAGAATATTTTTTCAGGGACCATCAGAAACGTGGATATTTTAAAGAATATTTTTTCAGGGACCATCAGAAACGTGGATTTTTTAAAGAATATTTTTTCAGGGACTATCAGAAACGTGGATATTTTAAAGAATATTTTTTCAGGAACTATCAGAAACGTGGATATTTTAAAGAATATTTTTTCAGGGACCATCAGAAACGTGGACTTTTTAAAGAATATTTTTTCAGGGACTATCAGGAACGTGGATTTTTTAAAGAATATTTTTTCAGGGACTATCAGAAACGTGGATTTTTTAAAGAATATTTTTTCAGGGACTATCAGGAACGTGGATTTTTTAAAGAATATTTTTTCAGGGACTATCAGAAACGTGGATTTTTTAAAGAATATTTTTTCAGGGACTATTAGAAACGTGGATTTTTTAAAGAATATTTTTTCAGGGACTATCAGAAACGTGGATTTTTTAAAGAATATTTTTTCAGGGACTATCAGAAACGTTGATATTTTAAAGAATATTTTTTCAGGGACTATCAGAAACGTGGATATTTTAAAGAATATTTTTTCAGGGACCATCAGAAACGTGGACTTTTTAAAGAATATTTTTTCAGGGACTATCAGGAACGTGGATTTTTTAAAGAATATTTTTTCAGGGACTATCAGAAACGTGTATTTTTTAAAGAATATTTTTTCAGGGACCATCAGAAACGTGGATTTTTTAAAGAATATTTTTTCAGGGACTATCAGAAACGTGGATTTTTTAAAGAATATTTTTTCAGGGACTATCAGAAACGTGGATTTTTTAAAGAATATTTTTTCAGGGACTATCAGAAACGTGGATTTTTTAAAAAATATTTTTTAAGGATCGACAGTAAAGGTGGATTTTTTATTCAAAGTCCATCAAAAAGTGAAAGAAACGCGGATTTTTTAAAGAATATTTTTTCAACGACCATCAAAAAGTGAAAGAAACGCGGATTTTTTAAAGAATATTTTTTCAACGACCATCAAATAGTGAAAGAAACACGGATTTTTTATCATCAATAAACATCGACTGTTTTTTTAATTTTTTTAAGAATTATCAAAGGATTTGTTCCAAGAATTGTTGAATTAAATAATAAAATAAAATGCTTAGTTATTCTCAAACATTTTTTAAAGCCCATTTTCTTCCTCTCTCTCCATCCTCTGCTGACATTTTCTATTCCCATTAAATTTTCATTTTCCTATCTGGTCACATAACTTCCAATTGCTTGAAAGAAAGTTATGACATACTTTTGCCATATTCGAATGAAGACATTCCTACTTTTCTTACTGGAGCACTTTCACACAAACAACTGAAAGGAAACCACCTGCTACCTCTTTTTGCTCGCCCCCACCCCCCAGCCAAGGAAGGAAAATAATTGCAGTCGCCTTGCGATAATCTTTTGTTTAAATTCATTCATTCGGTAGTTTTCATTTCTTCTTTTAAATTACTTATACAATTCCATTGTATAGCCAGGCCCCCCCATCTTGGCTTCGTCGTCGTCGTGGTGTTTGGACCACTACAGCCAGCCATACACTACAAGTGTCAATGTTTGGCCCTCAGGCTAAAGCATACTTTTAGGCTGGCTATAATTTATGCAAGGCGTGCAGCATGCTCTCTGCTCCTCGACAGAGAAACTGATTATGAAAACTATGCTAGGTGTTTAGAATGGCTTCAGGTTGGTTTGAGAGGGGTAGGTAGGTGGTGACGAGTTGGCCTGGCTTAAATGAATGTTTGTGTTTGTGATTATACGTTGGCATAGAACTGGAAAAACAATGAAACCATTTACAAAAGAATTTACATGGATGAAGAGATCTGAGTCGAATAAAAGGAAGAACTTTCGGTCTTAAGGCTAAAGAACTTTTAAGAAACAATTGATGTCTTGAGTCAGCAGTAGTTGCCTGTTGGCCAGAAAATGTAGATTAGATTTTGTTTTGTGTCTGCCAATGGCCAGAGGAGAGAACGAGAGAGAGGGAGAGAGAGAGGGGGCGAGAGAAAAAAAACTATTTTTAAAGTGTAATTTTAGCTGGCACTTTTAAGGTTATGTTTAAGTTTAACTGCCCTCTCCCCAACTTACAATGTCCTTGTGTCAAAGCATACTTTAAGGCGTGCTGTGTGAAAATGCCTTAAATTTCCTTCCGTTTTGTAAATGTCGTTGCGTTTTTTTTTTTTAATTTTGAAAAGCAAAGGAATAATTTGCTACAGAGTAAAGGCATTTTGTCCCCTCTCTCTCCTGCTCTTTGGCATAATTATTAGATTTCTTTGACCCCGCGCAAAAGGTCCAAGGGTTGTAATTTCACTTGCCTTTTGTTTAGGTATTTTACAATTTTACTTCCATGTCACTGCGTTCAATGTTTTGCCAGAGATCTCACAAAGAAATAAACTTTTAAAATTGTATTTTGTAGCCTTAGCTTAGCTTTGCTAGTCAATTTGGCAGTGGGTCAAACAAAATATGGGGTTACATTGACACTTAACTTCTTTCGATTTAATGATGTGTAATTAAGTAGTAGTGGCTGGAAGTTTGGGAGGGGGTTAAGCAGTTAACAAATCCAACTTGAGCTATAAATAACAATTTTGCAAAGTTTCATTTAATGACTCCCCAATGTAGGCAATGGTTTTTGGAATTTGAATTAAAGGCGCCCAAAGAGATGATTATATTTTTTCTTAATAAATAAATAATAAATAAATCAATAAACGTGGATTTTTTAAAGATATTTTTTAAGGACCATCAATACACGTGGATTTTTTAAAAATATTTTTTTTAGCGACCACAAATAAACGTGGATTTTTTAAAAATATTTTTTCAAGGACCTGCAATAAACGTGGATTTTTTAAAAATATTTTTTCAAGGACCTGCAATAAACGTGGATTTTTTAAAAATATTTTTTAAGGAATCAACAAAAAATGTAGATTTTTTAAATTTTTTTTTTTTTTGGGGATCAACAAAAAATGTAGAATTTTTAAAAATATTTTTTAAGGACCAGCAATAAACGTAGATTTTTTGAAAATATTTCTTCATGGACCAGAAAAAAGCTTTTGAATTTTTCAAGAATATTTTTTCAAAGGCCAACAATAAACGTGGATTTTTCAAAACTATTTTTAAGGCCTTGCAATAAACGTACAATTTTTTAAAATTAATTTTCAAGGACCGGAAGTAAACGTAGAGCTTTTTCAAAATATTTTTCAAGGACGGGAAGTAAACGTAGAGTTTTTTGAAAATATTTTTCAAGGGCCATCAATAAACGTGGATTTTTTAAAAATATTTTTCAAGGACCATCATTAAACGTGGATTTTTAAAAAATATTTTTTAAGGACCCTCAATTAACGTGAATTTTTAAAAAATATTTTTTAAGGACCCTCAATTAACGTGGATTTTTAAAAAATATTTTTTCAAGGACCATCAATAAACGTGGATTTTTTAAAAATATTTTTTCAAGGACCATCAATAAACGTGGATTTTTTAAAAATATTTTTTCAAGGACCATCAATAAACGTTGATTTTTTAAAAATATTTTTTCAAGGACCATCAATAAACGTGGATTTTTTAAAAATATTTTTTCAAGGACCATCAATAAACGCGGATTTTTTAAAAATATTTTTTCAAGGACCATCAATAAACGTGGATTTTTTAAAAATATTTTTTCAAGGACCATCAATAAACGTGGATTTTTTAAAAATATTTTTTCAAGGACCATCAATAAACGTGGATTTTTTAAAAATATTTTTTCAAGGACCACCAATAAACGTAGATTTTTTAAAAATATTTTTTCAAGGGCCATCAATAAACGTAGATTTTTTAAAAATATTTTTTCAAGGACCACCAATAAACGTAGATTTTTTAAAAATATTTTTTCAAGGGCCATCAATAAACGTGGATTTTTTAAAAATATTTTTTCAAGGGCCATCAATAAACGTGGATTTTTTAAAAATATTTTTTCAAGACCGTCAAGGAACGAGGATTTTTTAAAATTATTTTTTCAAGACCGTCAATGACCTAGGCTTTTTTAAAAATATTTTTTAAAGGCCGTCAATGAACGTAGATTTTTTAAAAATATTTTTTCAATGCCGAGGATTTTTTAAAATTATTTTTTCAAGACCGTCAATGACCGAGGCTTTTTTAAAAATATTTTTTAAGGCCTTCAATGAACGTAGATTTTTTAAAAATATTTTTTCAAGACCGTCAATGAACGTACTTTTTAAAAATATTTTTTTTCAAGACCGTCAATAAACGTCGATTTTTTTAAAAATATTTTTATAAGGACCAGCAATAAACGTGGATATTTTTTAAAGGAAAAAATATTTTTTAAATCCACGTTTATTGATGGTTCTTTAAAAAATATTTTTTTCCTGTAAATCCACGTATATTGAGGGTTCTTTAAAAAATATTTTTTCCAAGAAAAAAATAAATATTTTTCCAAGAAAAATAATATTTTTTCAAGGACCCTCAATAAAAGTGGGTTCAAAAAATATTTTCAAGGACTCTCAATGAACGTGGATATAATTTTTTTTCCAAAGAAAAAAAATATTTTTTCAAGGACCCTCAATAAACGTGTATTTAAAAATCTTTGAAAAAGTATTTTTCTTATTTTTTAAAATCGAAAATCCTAGAGTATTTTTGTCCGCGTTGATATAGAGTCTTTGTCAAATATTCTCAACTTTTTTAATATTCATTGTTTTTTATATTTTTAAATAGTTTTTTTTTTTTAAATCCCCTTAATGTACTTTAAAAAATATTCTTTAAAAAATTTCCATTTTTCAAAAGTTCTTAAAAAAATCATCCTTTCCTTTTTTCCCCGTTTTATGTCACACTACATAACTTTACAAAATTGCAAAACCGCCCCAACAGCTGTTGGCATGTCAGAAAAGTCAACTGTTTTTTAGACAACATGCAATAGAATAACACTTTTTTCTTACCCCGCAGAATAAAAAACAAAGCTCAACATAAAAATGTGCAACAAAAAGATTTCAACAACTTTTAGACATTTTTTCGTGGCACAAAAAAAACATTATCGCTGTAAGTGAACAAAAATTGCCGAAACATTTTGTTAACTTTACACACAAGAAAAATTCTTGCGAAATATTTCTTGGTGGTGGGGGGACAATGGGGTGGGTCGAGAAATGGGACAATATTTTTGTAGCTTTTTGTGGAAATTGGATTCCATGTGATTTCACTGTAAGATTTGAGTGAAAAACTTGGATTAAAAATAAAAAATATATTTTTTTTTCAGGAATTATAAACGGCATGGATTTTTTAAAAAATATTTTTCCAAAGATTGCCAACGACGTGGATTTCTTAAAAAATATTTTTTCCAAAATTTCCAAAATGTCAAGATTGTAAATACCTCCAGAACTACCTCCTTACATCCACTATTATGCTCGACCTTGATTCCCATTATAAATTTTTTCTAACGAAACGGTACCAAATATAGTACATTTTAGTATTTTCGTACGAATTCCCAATTTTTGGCTATATTGGTTTCCTTTTCTGGTTTCTAGCTTTTCCTACCGTTTTAATAGGAATTTTCCAAAATCCAGCCTTATCTGACACCTTCGGACCAAAAGTGATCCTCACCCAAAACTTCAAAATTCTATCTTGAGCCGTTTCTTCTGGGCGTTGATGAGACATTAAGTCATGTCGACCCACATCCTTTCCATACGAAATTCGCCTCCCTAAAAAGAAGTAATCCTCAAAAAAAAAAAAAAAAAAAAAAAAAAAATAAAAAAGCTGTAAGTTCGACTGGGCCGAACTTTGAATACCCTCCACCATTTGGAACGAATTTGGCAATTCTCAAAAACAATAAAATCCGTTAAAAATTCTGTAAAAATCTTAAAAATACCGAACTTCAAATACCAAATTTGAGACAATTCCGGTGAAAAAATTCGCTAAAATCATCAAAATACCAAATATCAGGAGGTACAGTTATATGGGGACTATACGAAGACGTGGACCTGCACAGGTAATTTTCTGCCGTAGGCTGTAGTGTTCATTACGAACTTCAAATATCAAATTTGAAACAATTCTGGTGAAAAATGTCCCTAAAATCATTAAAATACCGAATATCGGGAGGTACAGTTATATGGGGGACGTGGACCTGCACAGACAATTTTCTGTCATAGACTGTAGTATCCATTAGGATCTGCAAATACCAATTTTGAAACAATTCTGTTGAAAATGTCCCTAAAATCATTAAAATACCGAATATCGGGAGGTACCGTTATAAAGGGGCTTTACGAAGAGGTGGACCTGCACAGACAATTTTCTGTCTTAGGCTGTAGTATCCATTACCAACTTCAAATACCAAATTTGAAACAATTCCGGTGAATAAATTCGCTAAAATCATCAAAATACCGAATATAGGGAGGTACCATTATATGGGGCTCTACGAAGACGTGGACCTACACAGACAATTTTCTGTGTTGGGCTGTGGTATCCATTGTGGACTTCGAATACCAAATTTGAAACAATTCCGGTGAATAAATTCGCTAAAATCATCAAAATACCGAATTACGGTAGGTACAGTTATATGGGTGTTATACGAAGACGTGGGCCAGCACAGACAATTTTCTGTCATGGGCTGTAGTCTGCATTACGAACTTCAAATATCACATTTGAAACAATTCTGGTGAAAAATGTCCATAAAATCATTAAAGCACCGAATATCGGGAGGTACCGTTATATGGGGGCTATACGAAGACGTTAACCTGCACAGATAATTTTCTGTCATAGACTGTAGTATCCATTACGAACTTCAAATACCAATTTTGAAACAATTCTGGTGAAAAATGTCCCTAAAATCATTAAAATACGGAATATCGGGTGGTACCGTTATATAGGGGCTATAGGAAGACGTGGACCTGCACAGACAATTTTCTGTGTTAGGCTGTGGTATCCATTATGAACTTCAAATACTAAATTTGAAACAATTCCGGTGAATAATGTCGCTAAAATCATTAAAGAACCGAATATCGGGAGGTACCGTTATATGGGAGCTATACGAAGACGTGGACCTGCCCAGACAATTTTCTGTCATAGGCTGTAGTATCCATTATGAACTTCAAAGACCAAATTTGAAACAATTCCGGTGAATTAATTCGCTAAAATCATCAAAATACCGAATTACGGTAGGTACAGTTATATGGGTGTTATACGAAGACGTGGGCCAGCACAGACTATTTTCTGTCATGGGCTGTAGTATTCATTATGAACTTCAAATACCAAATTTGAAACAATTCCGGTGAATAATGTTCCTTAAATCATCAAAATACCGAATATCGGGAGGTACCTTTATATGGAGGCTCTACGAATACGTGGACCTACCCAGACAATTTTCTGTCATAGATTGTAGTATCCATTACGAACTTCAAATATCAAATTTGAAACAATTCTGGTGAAAAATGTCCATAAAATCATCAAAATACCGAATTACGGTAGGTACAGTTATATGGGGGCTATACGAAAACATGGACCTGCACAGACAATTTTCTGTCGTAGGCTGTAATATCCATTACGAGCTTCAAATATCAAATTGGAAAAAATTCAGGTGAATAATGCCGCTAAAATAATCAAATACCGAATATCTGGATGTACCGTTATATGGGGCCTATACGAAGACGTGGACCTGCACAGGTAATTTTCTGCCGTAGGATGTAGTATCCATTACGAACTTTAAATACCAAATTTGAAGCAATTCTGGTGAGAAATGTCCCTAAAATCATTAAAATACCGAATATCGGGAGGTACAGTTATATGGGGGTTATACGAAGACGTGGATCTGCACAGACAATTTTCTGTCTTAGGCTGTAGTGTTCATTACGAACTTTAAATACCAAATTTGAGATAATTCCGGTGAAAAAATTCGCTAAAATCATCAAAATACCGAATATTGGGAGGCACAGTTATATGGGGGCTATACGAAGACGTGGACCTGCACAGACAATTTTCTGTTATAGACTGTAGTATCCATTACGAACTTCAAATATCAAATTTGAAACAATTCTGGTGAGAAATGTCCATAAAATCATTAAAGAACCGAATATCGGGAGGTACCGTTCTACGAAGACGTGGACCTACATGGCTCATTTTCAATACCAAAAGTCCTGCAGACATAACATATATTTGAGCAAAATTTTATCAATCTACTTCAATTCGTTGGGAGGCTAGAGTGAATTCCACAGACGGATGGACATCGCTAAATCGATATAGAATTTCATGCTGATCAAGAGTATACTTACTTTGTGGGGTCTAAAATGTGTATTTCGAGGTGTTAAAAACTGAATGACAAACTTAATATACCCTCCATACTATGGTGGAGGGTATAAAAAGGGAAAAAATAAAACAACATTTTCTTTATCCTTACCCAGTAACACATGCTGCCACTGATTCCTTGTTTTGTGGGAGGTCCTACCAAGTATCTATTTCCCACCTTAAGATCATCCTTATTTTGGCTTCTTAGCACACCAAGCCAAGCCATCTAGCTGTTGTTATTTTTTCCTCTTCTCTAAGCAAATTTGCTTCAGAGAATAGTTTTCCTGACAAAAATCGTTTACATTTACTTTTTGTTTTCAATGTTTTTTTTTTTTATTTTTTTTTTTATAAAATACTAAAACAAAAAAAAAAAACTTAAACTAAAACAATAACAAAACAAACAAACCCCTAACTTTGTTAAAAATTTTCCAGAGCCAAAAATTGTTGAGCTTTTGTTTGGATGTCAGAGCATGGCTGACTGGTTGATGCCTGGCATACGGGTAACATGAATTCGGCAAACAACACAC
The DNA here is from genome assembly GCF_030504385.1 of Musca domestica. NCBI lineage: Eukaryota > Metazoa > Arthropoda > Insecta > Diptera > Muscidae > Musca > Musca domestica. The sequence continues at coordinate 1,701,495 of NW_026712369.1, forward strand.
TCTTCCTAAACAGCTGACAAAATGTTGATGTTTATGCAAAACGAAGCATGCAAGTAGGGGAAGGGGGTAGGAACAGCTGGCAGATGCAGGAACATATATGCCAACCGAGCTAGCCAAGTGGATGTAAATATGTTGTGACTTGTCGACATATAAAGTAAAAATTCATGACATTCAATTAGAAGTGTTAGAAAAAGCCAAAGAGAAGGAGAGACAGAGAGAGAGAGAAAGAGAGGGAGATAAAAAAACACTGACATCTTGATTGACAATAGGAAAGCTAGAACAAATTTTGAGTGAAAAATATTAGTTTATTTTTCGCCAGAGATAGTAAAGATATGTTTTCCATCCTTTCGAATACAATATATTAAAAAAAATATTTTAATAGAAAAGCCTCTGAGGTTCTCAAGTGAAGACCCTAAATATGTAATATATGCCTTAAAAGTGTTATACATATACCTGATAGTCTACAAAAAATGTCCTGAAAAATAACCTAAAAAAAGGACGAAGCATTTGTATCTTTTAAATTCGGACTTGTATTACCCATTTGGTGCACAATTAACTTGAAATCGGATAAAGATATATATGGGAGCTATATCCAAATCGGAACCGATCTCGATAAAATTTGGCAAAGATATTTCTGAGCCGTAACTGATATATTTCCCTGAAAATCGTCGTTACGGAGTGCATATTACACCTGTGGGTAACAAATATAACAAATCGGATGAAGAGTATATATGGGAGCTATAGCTATATCTGAAACGATCTTCACCAAATTTGACATACTAGCTTCTAGACTCAATTCGGTCGTAAGTGCCAAATTTCATCCCATTTAGACAAATATTAGACGTTTGGTGCACAATAAAAGGTAAATCGGACGAAGTTATATATGGGAGCTGTATCCAAATCTGAACCGATCTCCATGAAATTTAGCAAATGTATTTCTGAGTTGTATTTGATATATTTCCCAAAATATTGTTGTTACAGAGTGCATATTACGGCTGCGGAGGACAAAAATAACAAATCGGATGAACAATATATATGGGAGCTATAGCTATGTCTGAACCGATTTCGATCAAATTTGGCATACTTATTTTCAGGTCTAATCTGGTTGTGTATGCAAAATTCCATACTATTCGGGCTGATATTACACGTTTGGTGCACAATAAAAGGCAAATCGGACGAAGATATATATGGGAGCTATATCGAAATTTTGACCGATTATCTCCAATTTCAATGGGGTTCGTCCTTGGGCCAAACAAATGATTTGTGCAAAATTTCATCTGGATGGGACAATAAATGCGAGCTGTACTTTGTTTACAAAAATACGTGGACAGACGGGCGGACATGCATAAATCGACTCAGAATGTGATTCTATGCAGATCATCAAAAGGAACTATGGGTCTATCTCGTTTCCTTTTGCCTGTAACAAACAAATGAACACAGACATAATACCCTGACCACATTGTGGTGTAGGGTATAAAATATCGTTTCTACGTTTCTGTAAAAAAATCGTTAATTTGACGGAAAAATACAGCGTACTTTAAGGTGTATAGGTCTCAAAAATCTAAAAAATATTTTTCTGTAAAAAAATATTTAAATTTAAAAAAGTGCAGCATACTTTTGGGTGTGTTGGTCCCAAAAAACTTAAGTTAAAAAATCCTACACTTCTATAAAAAACTATTATATTCTCTTCAATGTCTTTAATTTGAGAAAAAAAAGTGCAGAATACTTTAAGGTATGCAGGTCTAAAAATTCTAAAGAATATTTTTGTGTAAAAACTATTTTCATTTAAAAAAGTGCAGCATACTTTTAGGTGTTTTGGTCCCAAAAAATTTTATTTAAAAAATCTAACAAATATTTTTTTTCTGTGAAAAGAACTATTTTAATTTAAACAAGTAAAAATGCTGTAAGTTCGGTTGTTTGTAATATTTCGGCTTAACTCTAGTTTAGTAAGAACTGTTAAATTTTTTCGAAATTTTTTCCAGTGGTAGGTATTTTTACCCTGATCCAGGGAAACTATTTTTTTCTTGGGGGACGGACCCGGGACCCCAGATGTTTGACCCTCAGATCGAGACCCCGACTAGACCCGGATTCAAATACCCGATACAGACTATATAAGTATCGTTGGAAAGCTTATGAAATAAATCTTTTTACGCGAAATAAACCTTTTTTTACTGAAAACATAATTTAAATGAACTGGTTAGAATCGGGTTATGCGGATGAAAAGACCCATATCTCTGGACCTAAAAAAAAGTTTTAGAAAAAATTGTAGCATTTTGGACAGCTAAGAGTATCAGCTATAATTTGACATCAATTTTGTTGACCCCCATAATGGGCCCTTTTTCGACTTTTTGGGGGTTTTATAAAAAATGCGGGTCCAAAAAATCGATGATTGACTATAACTTCAGATCCATGACCACTTACTCCATCGTGTGATTTGTTGAATATGGTCTTGGACCCGGACTTTGTTGTCAAAAATCAGGACCTGCAATAACCATGGATTTTTTAAAGAATATTTTTTCAAGGGTCATCAATAAAAGTGGTTTTGTTAAAAAATATTTTATAAAGACCACCAATAAACGTGGATTTGTTAAAATATATTTTTTCAAAGACCATCAATAAAGGGGATTTTTTTTTAAATATTTTTTTAAAGTCCATCGATAAAAGTTATTGTTTAAAAATAAATATAAATGCGGATATTTTAAAAATATTTTTTCAAGGACCGTCAATAAACGTGGATTTTTAAAAAAAATAAATAAATTTTTATGGATCATCAAATTATGTAGATTTTTTAAAAATATTTTTTAAGGATCATCAATAAACGTGGATTTTTTAAAATTATTTTTTTAAGGACCATCAATAAGCGTGGATGGTTTAAAAATATTTTTTTCAAGGACCATCGATAAACGTGGATTTTTTAAAAATATTTTTTCAAGGACCATCAATAAATGTGGGTTTTTTAAAAATATTTTTTCAAGGACCATCAAAAAACGTGGGTTTTTTAAAATTATTTTTTAAGGACCATTAATAAACTTGGATTTTTTAAAAATATTTTTCCAGGACCATCAAAAAACGTGGGTTTTTTAAAATTATTTTTTAAGGACCATTAATAAACTTGGATTTTTTAAAAATATTTTTCCAGGACCATCAATAAACGTAGATTTTTTAAAAATGTATTTTCATGGATCATCAATTAACGTAGATTTTTTAGATATATTTATTTATGGACCATCAACAAACATGTATTTTTTAAAATTATTTCTTTCAAGGGCCTTCCATAAACGTGGATTTTTTAAAAATAATTTTTTCAAGGACCATTAATAAACGTGGAATTTTTAAAAATATTTTTTCAAGGACCATCAATAAAAGTGAATTTTTAAAAATATTTTTTTAAGGATCACAATAAACGTAGATTTTTCAAAAGTATTTTTTTAGGACCATCAATAAACGTGGATTTTTTAAAAATATTGTTTCAAGGACCATCAATAAACGTCGATATTTTAAAAATATTTTATTCAAGTACCGTCCATAAACGTAGATTTTTTAAAAATATTTTTCAAGGACCATCAATTAACATATTTTTTTAAGGACCGTCAACAAACGCGGATATTTTAAAAATATTTTTCAATGACCGTCCATAAACGTGAATATTTTAAAAATATTTTTCAAGGATTGTCCATAAACGTGGATTTTTTTAAATTATTATTTTCAAGGACCATCAACAAATTTGAAATTTTTAAAAATATTATTTCAGGGGCCATCAAAAAAAGGGGAATTTTTTAAAAATATTTTTTCAAAGACCATCAATAAAAGTGAATTTTTAACAATATTTTTTAAGGATCATCAATAAATGTGGATTTTTTAAAAATACTTTTTCGAGGACCATCAATAAACCTGGATTTTTTTTAAATATTTTTTTAAGAACCATCGGTAAGCATGGATTTTTTAAAATATTTTATTCAAGGACCGTCCAAGAACGTGGATTTTTTAAAAATATTTTTTCACGGACCATCAATAAACGTGGATTTTTTAAAAAATATTTTTTTTTAAGGACCGTCAACAAACGCGGATATTTTTAAAATATTTTTTCAAGGACCATCAATAAACGTGGAATCTTTAAAAAAAATATATTTTTCAAGGACCTGCAAGAAACCTGGATTTTTTAAAAATATTTTCTCAAGGACCACCAATAAACGTGGAATTTTTAAAAATATTTTTTCATGGATCTTCACTAAATGTGGGTTTTTTAAAATATTTTTTTAAGGATCTGCGAGAAACCTTAATTTTTTTTTAAATATTTTTCAAGGACCATCAATAAACGTGGATTTTTTAAAAATGTATTTTCATGGATCATCAATTAACGTAGATTTTTTAGAAATATGTTTCTTTCCAACGATAGCTATATTGTCTATATCGGGTAAGTGGATCCGGGTCCAATTCGGGTCTTGAACCCGGAACAAAATCTGGGGTCCCGTGTCCGTCCCCAAGAAAAAATAGTTTCCCGAAATCAGGGTAAAAATACCTACCTCTGGGAAAAATTTTGAAAAAATTGAAGAGTTTTTACTAAACTAGAGTTGTTCCTTAATTTGTAATCAAGCTATAGGTCGCAATTATGGCCTGATCCTCATGAAATTGAAAATGGAGGTTGGGTTAGGAACAGAAAAAAATCTCATTAATTTTGGAGATGATCACAAAATATTCAGGAGTTGAAATGGACCAACTGCAGACAAATTTCCTGAAATTGCACTCTACCGGCCACAATTATTGAACAAACGACGCGGAATTTTGCATGGAGTTAGAGTTTAGAGCCGGACAAAATTTGGAGATCATAACCACCAATTTGAACGGTCATCGCACAATATTTAGCTGGTAAAATAGACCATACCTTTCTTGTAAAAAAATACGAAAATTTCCAAAAAAAAAAAGCGAATATTTTTAATCCTGGCGAAATCACAAATACGAGTACATTAAAAGGTCACTTCTGACCATTACTCTGATGCTGATAGCCAAGATACCGAAAATGTAGGGAAATAGGTACAAGCTATTTCTGAAAGAAATTTATGTTAATTATTCCGCTTATAAGTCAAGAACCGCTGGACGAATTTTGACAATTTTCAAAAATTTTCAATGCTCTCTAACCAGAAGAAGGTAAAATCTGAGAAAATCACTTAAGAGACTTGAGAGTCTGAAGGAGGGAGAAGGCTTAAAAAATTATAAATAAATAATATACAATTTTTATGACTTTAAATGAAATGAAAATATATTCAGAAAGACTTCTATATGAAGAATACATTTAAAATGTCCCTAAAATAGAGAGAAGGCCTTAATTAAGTCTTATGTAAAACGAAAACCCACAAAAAGAGTTTCCAACAAGTAAAAAAGCTGTAAGTTCGGCCGGGCCGAACTTTCAATACCCTCCACCATTTGGAACGAATTTGACAATTTTCAAAAAAGTAAAATCCGTTAAAAACTCTGGTAAAATCTTAACAATACCGAATGTAGCCGCTATGTTAGGGTCTATACGACGACGTGGACCTGCATAGGTTACTTTTGTCATAAGTCATTACAAAATTAAAATCCGAATCTTGAAAACAAAAATCGGTGAATAATGTAGCCAAAATCGTCAAAATACCAACTACAGGGAGGTACTATAATATGGTGGCTATACCAAAACGGGGACATTTACAGACAATTTTCTGTCATAGGCTGTAGTTTGAAACATTTCCGGTGAATAATGTCACCTAAATCACCGAAATACCGAAAATAGGGAGGTACCGTTATATGGGGGATATAACAAAACCTGGACCTACTTGGCCCATTTTCAATACCAAAAGTCCTGCAGACATAACATACATTTGAGTAAAATTTTATCAACCTACATCATTTCGTTCGGAAGCTAGAGTGATCTCCACAGACATACGGACGGACATCGCTAAATCGAAAAATAATTTTATGCTGATCAAGAATATACAGGGTGATATAAATAAAACTTAGTCACCTTTGGCACGGATTATGGCCTTCAAACGGCCAATAAAACCGTCACATGCTGCCCGAATGTTACTCTACGGTATTTTGACCCATTCCCGGCGAAGGGCTAGCTTGAGGTAATCGACACTTTGGTATTTTTTAGTGCCAACCTTGCTTTCCAAAATACTCTAGACACAATTGTCCAACGGATTGGTATACGGAGATTTTCGATGGCCATTATGTGCTGGAAATGAAGCGAGGAACCTCATTTTGTAACCATTCTTGGGTGGCGCCTGCTGAGTCCTGTTGGAATGTCCAAGGTCTGCGGCCAAACTGTTTGCGTGCCCAAAGCTTTAACACACCCTCCAAAATATCTTCGCGATAATATTCGGCATTATTCTGATACCACGGTCGATTAATATGAGCGGTGAGGGATCATCCGCTATTATGGCGGCCGGCACTCGAGTTCTGGTGGCCAAACGAAGGTGCATATTTTCAGCTGACCTCTTCGGCAAGAAAACACGATCACTTTTTTTGTTTACAAACTGCTGGACAAGGAATGCTTTCTCATCGGAGGGAGAGAAAACCAAATTCGGCAGTTCACCACTTTCGGCCAAGCGAAGCAACTCTTTAGCTCTTTTGAGTCTATTTTCTTTCTGTTGCGGTGTAAGTTCTTGCACTTTTTGGCCTTACCCCGAACTGATTTTTCAAAATTTTCCGAATGGAATATTGCGATATGTTCAGCTCACGAGTCATTTTTCGGCCACTGCGATGCGGGTTTTGCTTTTTTACTTTTCGAACCATTTTTGCTGATGTTGCTGTTTTCTCCCGTCCACTTCCATGACGTCGGGCTACGCTACCAGTATCACGGTAACGAGCGATGGTACGAGACACAAGAGATTTATTCACAATCAAGTGCTGGAGTTCTCTAACGATAGCCTCTTGTGGTTTTCCAACCAAATATAAATGAAAACACACTATCACGCTTGAATTCCATCGCGAATAACTTTTTTTCTGGAAATTTCTCACCAAAATGCTGGAATAAATGACAGCAGTCTGAAGTTGCAGTTTTTTCACCTCTCCCTGTAGAGTAGTTGGCCTCAAAGGAATCTCCTGTGGAGTATCTTGCCTATACTATAGATTAGCTGGTCTAAGAAGCCTCTACTCTGGAGTAGCTGGCCTCTTACTTCATAGGCCCCTTCTGTCAAGTACTTGGTCTCTACGGCAGAGTAGCTGGCCACAGAGGTCTTTATTGTAAAGTAGCGGGTCTCACAGACCTCTACTGTAGAGTAGCTGGCCTTAGAGACCCTTACTGACCTCTGCTGCAAAGTAGCTTGTGGCCTCAGAAACCTGTACTGTGGAATAGTTGGGCTCAGGGACATCTGGTGTGGCCTCAAAAACCTCTACCTTATAGTAGCTGTCTAGCTCAGAGTCTATAGCTTAGAGCAGCTACCCGCAGAGGCCTCTACTTTAGAGTAGGTCAGCCTCAGAGGCCTTTTCTGTAGAGTAGCTGGCATCTACTGAGTAATTGGCCTCAGAAGTCTCTACCGTAGAATAGCTGGCCTCACAGGCCTCTCCAGCAGAGAAGTAGGCCACAGAGGCTGATCTTTCGAGGCCCCTTCCCTTGAGTATCTGGCCTCAGAGCTCTCTACTGTAAAGAAGATGGCTCCAGAGGACTCTACTTTAGAGTAGTTGGACTCAGAGGCTTCTACGATAGAGTAGCTGGCCACAGAGTATCTTGTCTCAGAGGCCTCTATTGTAGAGTAGCTGGCCTCAGATGCCTCTACTTAAGAGTAGCTGGTCTCAGAGGCCTTTTCTGTAGAGTAGCTGGCATCTACTGAGTAATTGGCCTCAGAAGTCTCTACCGTAGAATAGCTGGCCTCACAGGCCTCTCCAGTAGAGAAGTAGGCCTCAGAGGCTGAGCTTAGAGGCCTCTACCTTTGAGTATGTGGCCCACAGAGAGAAGCTGGCCTCAAAGGCCTCTATTTTAGATAAGCCGGTCTCAGAGGCCCCTACTGCAGAGAAGCTGGCCTCAGAGGACTCTACTTTAGAGTAGTTGGAGTCAGAGGCTTCTTCGGTAGGGTAGCTGGCCTCAGAGTATCTTGTCCCAGAGGTCTCTATTGTAGAGTAGCTGGCCTCAGATGCCTCTACTTAAGAGTAGCTGGCATTGACTGCAGAGTAATTGACCTCAGAGGTCTCTACCGTAGAAGAGCTAGCCTCACAGGCCTTAGAGGCTGAGCTTAGCGGTTTCTACCCTTGAGTATCTGGCCCCAGAGAAAAGTTGGAATCAAAGAGAAGGTGAGTTCTTTGTTATGGAAAAGTTAGCCTCAGAGCCCTCCTCTGTAGAGAAGCTGGCCTCAGAAGTTTCTATTTTAGAGTAGCTGGCCTCAGTGACCTCTGCTGTGAAATAACTGACCACAGAGACCTTCCGTGTGGAGATAGTGGTCTCAGTGGCCTTTACTGTAGAGTATCTGGACTCAGAGGTCACTAGTGCACTGTAGTTGGTCTCATACGCCTCCACTGTTGAGGAGCTGGCCTCAGATGTCTGTATTGTAAGGTAGCTGGTCTAGTAGCTGACCTCAGGGGTCTTTACTGTATAGTTGCTGGCCTCTTTTTTAAAGGACCTCTATTGCCTTGTTTTTTCAGTCGACAGTAGTCCTGCAAAAGGTGTATTTGGTGCAATTGAAGTCTTCCTTTCAATAGGTCTTTTCCAAAAGATTATATATTTCTATACCTGGAGAAGGTTTTCTTTCAATAGAAGGTCGTCTTTTAATTGACCATCAACACGGATTTTTTTTAATTGTATGCGGATTTTTTATATATTCATTCAAAATATTTTTAGAGGTTTTTTTTCTGTCGATGAATTTTATAGGTCTTCTTTCTTCGGTCTTTCTTCTAATATCTAAAAGTTCATCTTTCTATAGAAAATTTTCAAAACTATCCTCTTCTGCTAATAGTAGACTTGACTTCTATGAGGAATATTTTTTCCTTTAAAATGAAGAAAAAGTAAGAAATGATGAGGGAAGGAACACGTGTTTTTTCCTTAATGACCTGACAACGATATTTAAGAATCTCTGGGAAAATTATTCTTAAAAAAATATTAAAAATATTTGTCTTCTATATTTTTATAATTTTTTTTCCTATAATTTTCAATGTCTTTAATTTCCTAAAGTGCAGCATACTTTAAGGAGTATGAGCCTCAATTATAATGCACGTATGCTATGGCAAAAGCGAGGATAATTATGTTCAAAATCATTTGAATAACAAAATGGCAAAAGGCACACTCAATTATGACACCCCCACACCGAAGCGGAAGCCAAGATTATAACTTTGGATACTTTTAAAAAAGAAAGAAACATAAATATATACCCACACCCATATTCAATCCGAATCGCACAAAAAAAAAACACAGAATGAAGTCATTATAAATGTTGTTTCGCCATTTTTTATGACTCCTTTATTCCAGAGCTTCTCGGCAAATGATATGGCAGAATTTCAAATTGCTCCTACTCCTCCACACACAAGGATATATATATATATATATATCATGCTTATTTTGTTTCGTCCTTGTTCCTTTGCACTCTACATATTTGCCATCGAGTGCAGGTATCCCACATTCCCTTTATGTTTCTTTGATGGGTGTGTGTGTCTATTTGTGTGTGTGTTCGTCTCCTTTATGTGTATGGCTTAAATTTTATTCTATCTTTGAAATGTTCTCCTTTTTTGTGTTTTCATTTGTTAAACTTCAACTTTATATCTCTGAAATAAGGTTACAATATTTTTTTATAACCAAAATTGCATAACAATTTGAAATTTCAAGTTGTTTGAAGATACAAGAGTAGCAAATAAGAGTATTTAATGGGTGTGGACGAATTTTGAACACCCTCCGGGAAGCCACTCAAAATGTATTTTTAATTTTTTTTTATAGGGCCACAATTGCAGACCATCTAAAACGACTTCCTGGGGACAGAAAACCTCCAAAAACCTCAAAGGTCATGCCCGAAAATAATTGCCCTTAAGCCTTCTTAGGTAGAGTAGCCGACCTGAGAGGCCTGTACTGTAGGTTATATGGCCTCTGAGGTCCTTATTGTAGAGTAGCTGACCTCAGAGAACTCTAAGTTACACTAACTAGCCTCAGAGGCCTTTACGGTATATTAGCCGGCCCCTCAGAGCCCCATTTTGTACGGTAGCTGGCCTCGGAGGTCTATACTGTAGAGTAGTCACAGTGATCTTCATTGTGGAGTAGTTGGTCTTATAGAGCTCTTCTTTAGAGTAGCTGCCCACTTCTGTAGAGTAGCTGGCCTTCGAGGCATATAGCAGCCTCAGAGGCTCTACTGTAGAGTAGCTGGCCTCATAAAACATATACTGTAATTTTTCTGGCCTCAGAGGCCTTAACTCTAATGTGGCTGGCTCTACTGTTTGGAAAAACTGGTTTCTACTGTATTTAAGCTGACCACGAATGTCTCTTCTGTAAAGTAGCTGACCTTACAGGCCTCTACTGTAGAGATTTGGCCTCAGAGGCTTCTACTGTAGATTAACTGGCCTCAGAGGTTGCTAGTCTACCGTTGCTGGCCTCAGAAGCCTTTATTGTAAAGTAGCTGGCCACAGAGACCTTCTTTGTGGAGAGGTTAGTCTCAGCGGCCTCTTTCGAAGAGTAGCAGTCCTCAGAGCGCCATTCTGTAAAGTATCTGGCCTGTAATGTAGAGTAGCTGGCCTTTGAGGCCTCTACTCTAGAGTAGCTGACGTCAGAGACCTCTACTATAGAGTGGCTGGCCTCTACTGTGGAATACCGGGATTCAGAGGCCTCTACTTTAGAGTAGCTGGCCTCTACTGTAGCATAGCTGGCCACACAGGCCTCTCCAGTAGAAAAACAGGTCTCAGAGGCTGGGCTTAGAGGCTTAGTTATCTGGCCCCAGAGGCCTATACTGCAACGTAGCTGGCGTCAGAGGGCTCTACTGTGGAGTAGCTGACCTCAGAGGCCTCTCCTTTAGAGTAGCTGACCTTTTCTTAAAGTAGATGGCCTTAGAGGCCTCTACTGTAGAGTAGCTGGCCTTAGAGGCCTCTACTGGCTGGCTTCAGAGGCCTCTACTTTAGAGTAGCTGGCCTCAGATGCCTCTACCGTAGCATAGCTGGCCTCACAGGCCTCTCCAGTAGAAAATAGGTCTCAGAGGCCTTTACTATAGAGTAGCTGGCCCCAGAGGCCTCTACTGTAGCGTAGCTGATCTCACAGACCTCTACTGTAGAGTAGCTGACCTCAGAAGCCTCTACTTTAGAGTAGCTGACCTCAGAGGCCTTTTCTTTAAAGTAGATGGCCTTAGAGGCCTCTACTGTAGAGTAGCTGGTTTCAGAGACCTCTACTGTAGAGTAGCTGGCTTCAGAAGCCTCGACTATAGAGTAGCTGACGTCAGAGGCCTCTACTTTAGAGTAGCTGACCTCAGAGGCCTCTACTTTAGAGTAGCTGACCTCAGAGGCCTTATCTCTAAAGTAGATGGCCTTAGAGGTCTCTACTGTAGAGTAGCTGGCTTCAGAGGCCTCTACTTTAGAGTAGCTGACCTCAGAGGCCTTATCTTTAAAGTAGATGGCCTTAGAGGCCTTATCTTTAAAGTAGATGGCCTTAGAGGCCTCTACTTTAGAGTAGCTGCCTTCATAGGCCTCTACTTTAGTGTAGCTGACCTCAGAGGCCTCTACCGTAGCATAGCTGGCCTCACAGGCGTCTCCAGTAGAAAAACAGGTCTCTGAGGTTGGGCTTAGAGGCTTGAGTATCGGGCCCCAGAGGCCTATACAGTAGCGTAGCTGGCCCCAGAGGGCTCTTCTGTGGAGTAGCTGACCTCAGAGGCCTTTTCTTAAAGTAGATGGCCTTAGAGGCTTCTACTGTAGAGTAGCTGGCTTCAGAGGCCTCTACTTTAGAGTAGCTGGCTTCAGAGGCCTCTACCGTAGCATAGCTGGTCTCGCAGGCCTCTCCTGTAGAAAAACAGGTCTCAGAGGTTGGGCTTAGAGGCTTGAGTATCTGGCCCCAGAGGCCTCTGCTGTAGAGTAGCTGACCTCAGAGGCCTCTACTTTAGAGTAGCTGACCTCAGAGGCGTTTTCTTAAAGTAGCTGCCCTCAGAGGCCTCTACTGTGACCTCTAAGGTGACCTCAAAAGCCGCTACTGTGACCTTGCCTCAGAATCCTCTACTGAAGAGTAGCTGCCCTCAGAGGCCTATACTTTAAAGTAGCTGAGCGCACGACGTAGTGGCCTCTACTGTAGAGTAGCTGGCCTCAACTGGGGACTACCAGACCCCTCACGCCTCTACTTTAGAGTAGCTGACCTCATAGGCCTCTAATGTAGACTATCTGGCCTCAGAGGTCTCTAGCGTAGAGCAGCAACCCTCGGAGGCCTCTACTTTAGAGTAGCAGACCTCAGAGGCCTTTTCTTTAGAGTAGCTGGTCTCAGAGGCCTCTACTGTAGAGTAGCTGGTCTCAGAGTAGAGTATCTGGCCTCAGAGGCCTCTACTTTAGAGTAGCAGACCTCAGAGGCCTTTTCGTTAGAGTAGCTGGTCTCAGAGGCCACTACTTTAAAGTAGCTGAGGCCTCTACTATAGTAGTTGAGGCCTCTACCCTAGAGTAGCTGGCCTCAGCTGGGGAGTACCTGACCCCTCAGGCCACTGTTTTAGAGTAGCTGACCTCACAGGCCTTTACTGGGGAGTAGCTGACCTCACAGGCCTCAGAGTAGCTTTTCTCAGAGGACGCTACTGTAGAGTAGTCAGCCCCAGAGCTACTCTAGAGTAGCTGGCTTCAGAGGCCTTTTCTTTAGAGTAGTTGGCCACAGGGAATCCTACTTTAAAGTAACTGAGGTTTCTACTGTAATAGCTAGGCCTAGAGTAACTGGCTTCAAAGATCTTTACTGTAGAGTAGCTGGCCTCACATACCTCTCCTGTAGAGTAGCTGACGTCGCAGGCCTCTACTGTAGACTGTTGCTAGTCTCAGAGCCTCTGGCCTCTACTGTTGATAAACTGGCCTCAGATGCCTCCACTGTTGAGTAGCTGGCCTCAGGTGACTCTACTTTAGACCAATTGACTTTAGATACCTCTATTGTAGAACTGCTGGCCTCAGATAGAAGACCTTTTTAGGACTTCTATGGACATATGACCTCCAGAGGGACTTTTTGAGGAGAAAAATCGTCTTCTATCAGCAGATATAACATCCCCACATTTGTAGGGGATCTACAAAAAATAAATATTTTGTGTATTTTTTTATATTTTCAAGTTATTGCTGTGTCCCATCTTTAAGTTCATGAGGCAGCTTTTCTGCTACTCCAAATGTTGAGTTGCTGCTGCTGATGATGATGGCGTGGATGAGGATGACTCCGTGTGTATGCCATGAAAACATGCAATTTATAGCATTCTTGTAGTGTGAAATCATAGTTTATGCACTTTGTGAACGCTGAGCTCTCACATCGAGAATACGAACTTCGTCATTTTTTGTTCTTCCCCCTCTACCTCCCCTGCCTGCACTTCCTCAAAAGATAAGTGAGCAGTCATGCCAACAGCTATACTGCAACACTTAGGCACAGACATATATATACACACTGTGTATTTGTTTCTTTTTTTTTTTTTGGAGGTCCCAGCAGGATAATTCATTCGTTTGAGGGAAAAAAGACAGAACCATGAACATTTGCTCTCCTTGCAGTCTTGATAACTTAGTTAAGTGTTCACATTTGTCAGTTCGCTTCATTTAACACCGAAATGCAATGAAATGAACACGGAGAAGACATTCGTTATGTGGACCGACCGACCGAACGACCAGCCAGACCAACAGACCAACCCATTCGACCCGACCAACCGACTGCAACAATTTCAACAAAAGCCCAAAGATAGCGAGCGAGGAGTCATTGTAGAAAACTGAATAAAAGAAACAACAACAACAATAACGCGGACGACGATGATCAACAAAGGAAGTGTTCCCATTCTTTTAATGGGCAGAGAGCCAACAAAAAAATCCAACAACAACAACACCACCATTGAACATAAAAATGAACTATGAAATTAACAATGAGAGAGAAAAAAAAAAAAAAAAAAACAACAACACCAACAAACAAATGGCAAAATGTGATAGGTCTTAATGCGGAAACGGATATGATTCCTGATATGATGACTAGCTGGCAGGCTGGCTGGCAAATGGACAAAAATCCATAAAAAAAAATTCGAGATGAATATCTGCAAAGTAGGATTTATTGAAATCATCATCGTCGTCAATATCTATCAGGCATATATTCAATAAAATATTCACCATCATAAAACTGGCAATGACAGGGCATTAAAGGTAAATAAGTTAGGTGGAAAAAGGATGCCACTCAGCGAGTTCGAAGTGGTGTGGTAACGAATGAAAGCCTATTTGGGGCACAATCAAATTCTAGGACATAATTCAGTGGCATGTGAACTGATGAAAGGTTAAACATGGTTTCAATTGGTCAAGCGCCTCCTGAGGTCTATTAGGATATTTTAATTTTTCGATTTTTATTTTTTTTAACTTTTTATAAAATTAAAAAAAATAAAATTCAAATTAAGCGACCTTACATACGGCCCCTACTGGCTTCGGAGGCATCTACTGAAGAGTACCCGGCCTCAGATACCTCTACCACAGAGTATTCGGCCTCAGAGACCTCTACCACAGAGTAGCTGGCCTCAGAGACCTCTAATGTAGAGTAGCTGATCTCAGAGGCCTTCAATAAAGAGCAGCTGGCACCAGAGGCCTCCATCATAGAGCAGGTGGCTTCAGAGACCTCTACAGTATATCAGCTGGCCTGACAGGTCGCTACCTTAAAGAAGCTAGCTAGCTCTAGAAAAAATCTGGCCTCAGAGGCCCCTACTGTAAAGTAGCTGGCCTCAGAGTCATTTTCTTTAAAGATGCTGGCCTCCACTGTAGTGTAGCCATTGTGGAGTAGTAGTAGTCTAAGGGATTTTTCCTGTAGAGTATCTAGCCTCAGATGCCTCTACCGTAGAGTAGCTGATCTCAGAGGCCTCCACTATGTAGTATCATAGTCCTCTACTGTAGAGTCGCTGGCTTTGGAAGCCTCTACTTTAGACTATATTGCCTCAGAGTTTGTTACTATAGAGGAGTTGGCCTCAGAGGTCGCTACTCAAAAGAGCTGGCCTCAGAGAGCTCTTTTATAGAGAAGCAGGCTTCTGCTGTTTATTAACTGACATCTTGTGCAGATTAGCTGGCTTTTACTGTAGAGTAGTTGCTCTAATAGGCCACTTCTATAGAGTAGCAACCTCAGAGGTCGTACCTGAAAAGGAGCTGGCTGCAGAGCCCTTTTCTATAGAGTAACTGACCTATGCTGTTGATTAACTGGCTTCTTGTGTAGATTAGCTGGCCTTTAGGAAGAGAAGCTGATCTCAGAGGCTTCTACTGTAGAGCAGCTAACTTCAAAGGCTTCCATTATAGAGCAGCTGGCCTTAGAGACCTCTATTGTAAAGTGGCTGGCCTCTGCTGTTGATTAACTGGCAACTTGCGTAGATTAGCTGAGCTTTAGGAAGAGAAGCTGATCTCAGAGGCTTCTACTGTAGAGCAGCTAACCTCAAAGGCTTCCATTGTAGAGCAGCAGGCCTTAGAGACCTCTATTGTAAAGTGGCTGGCCTCTGCTGTTGATTAACTGGCAACTTGCGTAGATTAGCTGGCCTTTAGGAAGAGAAGCTGATCTCAGAGACTTCTACTGTAGAGCAGCTAACCTCAAAGGCTTCCATTGTAGAGAAGCGTGCCTTAGAGACCTCTATTGTAAAGTGGCTGGCCTCTGCTGTTGTTTAACTGGCAACTTATGTAGATTAGCTGGCCTTTAGGAAGAGAAGCTGATCTCAGAGGCTTCTACTGTAGAGCAGCTGGCCTCTTGTTTAGAAAAACTGGCCTCAGAGGCCGCTACTGCAAAGGAGCTGGCCTGAGAGACCTCTACTGCAGAGCAACTGGCCTCAGAGGCTTCTATTGTAAATTGGCTGTCCTTACAGACCTCTATTGTAAAGTGGCTAGCCTCAGGTTCCTCTACTCCAGGGTAGCTGGCCTCAGAGGCCTCTACTGTAAAGTAGCTGGCCTCATATCTATATTCTATAGAGTAGCTGGCCTCAGACTTATATTCTGTACTTTGAAGTAACTGGCCTCAGAGGCCTCTACTGTAGAGTAGCTGGCCTCTTGTTTAGAAAAACTGGCCTCAGAGGCCTCTAATGCAAAGTAGCTGGCCTGAGAGACCTCTACTGCAGAGTAACTGGCCTCAGAGGCCTCTAATGTAAAATTGTTGATCTCAAAGGCTCTACTGTAAAGAAGCTGACCTCATATCTATATTCTGTAGAGTAGCTAGCCTCAGATTTATATTCTGTAACTGGCCTCTAATGTAGAGTAGCTGGCCTCAAAAGCCTCAATTGTAAAGTAGCTGGACTCAGAGGCCTTTAATGTAGAGTAGATGTACTCGGGGGCCTTTACCGTTAAGTAGCTGACCTTAGAGGACTCTACTGTTGATTAGTTGGCCTCTGAAGCCTTTACTGTAAAGTAGCTGGCCTCAGAGACCTTTAATGTAGAGCAGATGTACTCAGAGGCCTCTACCGTTGAGTAGCTGGCATTAAAAGCCTTTATTGTAAAGTAGCTGGCCTCAGAGGCCTCTAGTGCAGAGTAGCTAGCCATAGAAGCCTCTACCGTTGATTAGTTGGTCTCAGAGGTTTCTAGCGCAGATCAGCTGGCCTCAGATAATTTTCTTGCAAAGTGTCTGGCCTCAGAGGCCTCTAGTATAGAGTAGCTGTCCTCAGCAGACTATTCTGTAGAGTAGCTGGACTGTAGAGTAACTGGCCTACTATAGAGCAATTGGCTTCTCAGGGCAATTACTGTACAGAATAGGCCTCTGTAGAGTAGCTGGCCTCTGAGAACTCATCACCTATATAGTAGCTGGCCTCCATAGTCTACTAGTAATAAAATCCCTTGAAAAGGTCTTAAAAAGATCTCCCATCAATAGAAGATATTTTCAAATTTCCTTCTGAAAAGGATAATTTTTGAAGGTCTCATCTTAGGGAGGACCATTCAAAATATTTCCATTGCCAGAAAACCTCTTGAGGGATTTTTACTGACAGAAGATCTCGTAATGATCTCCCAATGAGAGAAAACCCTTTTCAAATGATTCTGTTAAAATAAGAGATTTTAAATTTCTTCCAATAAGGAAGACCTGAAGATTCTTATTCATTGAAGGCCTATTGAAGAAGGACTTCATGCGAATCTTGTATTGAATGAAAATGTATAAAGGAAAAAGTTGCCTTGAAGGTTTTCTATTGTAGAGGATCTCTTAGATATATTCTATTTAAAAATGAAAGTCTTCGGTTATCAGAAGAGGGAAAAGACTTTATTCCTTTTTGCCAGAAAATCTCAAATCATATTTAAAAGTTGAAAATGTTTAGCATATCCTTGAATAAATTTCTATAATCCATACTATTTGTCCCGAGAATCATTGTAAGAAGAATTTAAAAAAAAAATCCCCAAATTAATATTATAAATATTATAACAATTTGAGAATGTTTATCAAAATTTCATTCAAAAACAATCGTGAAACTCGATCGAAGTCCCCGAACGCACTGTACGAGATTTTGAATTTTTATAAATTTTTATTTGTGCAGTAAAAAATGTATAAAGTATAAGTCGGCTTTGCCTACCCTCAGCCAATGTTCGACTATTTAAATATATTTTGACCAATGTTATGATTATTCAATTTATTGACCCTCTATGGTCAAGTTCCAAAGGAATGGCCCAATATTTTCCATTTCGTATCGGAACTAAATAAATATGGTATAAATAGTGCGACGCGCCGGGTTTGGTGATGTATCAGATATAGTCGACTCAAGTATTAAATTTTCATACTTCATGTAATACAGATAAAAATATTGGTATTGGCAAAAATCTAATATTTATATCCAATTTTATGCGAAATCCTAAAATCCAAATTTATCTCAGATTTCTGGTTGGGAGAAATATTTAGATATATAGAAAGTTGTAAAAAATCGCTGACTTCTTGCCCATGTTATGACAGATAAAGGTATTGAAAATTGTGAGCCTCTGTGGGTTAGGTACCGGAAGGGGTTCGGGTTTTCAACAGATCTTGTGTAAGCAAAAATGTTTGTATGTGTGAAATTTGAAGAGGACCGGGTGCTTATTTCCCTTTCCTTGAGAGTTTTGCTTCTCAAAAATTTGAACCCTTTGTGGGGGAGGTACCAGAAAAAATGGACAAAACTCTGCCATATTTATAACAGATTTTGTGTTGATGGAAATATTGAGATGTACTAAGTCAGAATGGAATCGGATGTTATCTTCACAGCAGATCTTGTGTTAGTAAAAATAATAGGATGTGTGGACTTCATATTAACCCTTTTATGGGGGAAATACCAGAAGTAGTGGACAAATATATTCCATATTTACACCAGACCTTTGATTAATAAAAAATATTGTGATGTATGGAATTTGAAGACAATCGGACTGGTACATCACATTTTATAAGATTTAAAATTGTGAACCTTTGCGGCGGAGATACTTGATGGAGTGGACCAATATTGTCCACTCCTAACATAGAACTGACGCAAATATTAGAATTTGCAAAGTTGTACCTAATTGGAATTATCCTTTCTCTTTCTGTGCAGTAAATTATTTTCTTTAAAAATGTTAACATCTGTGGGGGAGGTAATAGAAGGAGTGCACCGTTAGCAGATAAATTCATGTGTTAATTTTGCATTTTTTCTATCCACAATGGGAATATGGCTCATATGGGGCGTTTTGAAATTCCGCAAATAAAGCTATACAGTTTGAAGGATTTTGGGAAAATTATTTCATCTGATTCTTAAGTTGTACAATTTAAAGAATTTTGGAAAATTGATTTCATCTGGAAAAAGGCGGTTCTTTAATTTCACGAAAGAAATTCAAATTTTCTACCAAAATTAGGTATCCAATAAAATGGCGCCCAACCGTTCTTAATCTCTTATTTACATATTACTTTTATCAGATGTATGTAAATGGAAATTTTCCACTATTGGCACCCACAATGGGAATATAGCCCAGATGGGGCGTTTTGAAATTCCCAAAAAATGTTCTACAATTTGAAGGATTTCGCGAAATTGATTTCGTCTGGAAAAAGAAGATTCTTCAATTTCTCAAAAAAAATCACTTTAAAAAAAAAAAAAAATAATAATATCTAATAAAAGGCGCCCTACGGTTCTTCCCGTTACATATGCTTAAATTAATTTCGAAATTCCAAAAAAAAAAAAAATAGAAGCACAATCTAAAGGATCTTGGGAGCTTGATTTCATCTGGTTCTTCAATTCAAAAAAATATCATTTTTTTTTTTTTCAAAAATTGGAAACCCAATAAAATGGCGCCCGACATTTCTTCCTCACTAAAATTACTTATTTAGATTTTGCAACACCCTTACTTTCATGTGGAAATTTTGCCTTATTGCCACCCATCATGAGAATATGGACCAGATGGGGCGTTTCGTGATTCCCAAAATAAAGTTTTACAATTTGAAGGATTTTGGACAATTTATTTCGTCTGGACAAATACGAATCTTTAATTTTACCAAAAAAAAAAAAAAAAAAAAAAAAATAGATCAAATTTTCTTCTAAAATCGAATACTTCATAAAACGGCGCCCAACGTTTCTTCCCAACTAAAATGACTTCATTAAGTTTCGCTGCACACTTATCTTTGGCAGATAAATTCTTGTGGACATATTGCATCATTGCCACCCATCCTGATGGGACCATCCACCCAGATTTGAAGGATTTTGGAAAATATATTTTGTCTGGATTAATATGATTTTTTAACAATTTAAAAAGCAGTAAGTTCGGACGGGCCGAAATGTGAATACTCTCCACCATTTGTTAAAATTTTAAAAATACCGAATGCAGCCATTATTTTGGGCTCCTTACGATTTGGACCTACACTGTTCTTCATAAGCCATTACCATATTCAAAATCCAACCCTGAAATAAACGGTGAATAATGTAGCTAAAATCATCAAAATATCGTATATATCGGCGCTGTGCGAAAACCTGGACCAGCATAGACAATTTTTTGTCACAGGCTGTAGCATCCATTAGGAACTTCAAATACGACATCTCAAAGAATTTCGGTGGGTATTGTACCTAAAATCGTAAAAATACCGAATAAACGAAGGTACTGATATATGGGGGCTATACGAAGACGTGTACCTGCGTAGACAATTTTCTGTCATAGGAAGCAGTATCCGTAACGAACTTCAAATACCAAATTTGAAACAGTTCCGGTAAATAATGTCCCTAAAATCATCAAAATACCGAATATCGGGAGGTACCATTATATGGGAGCTATGGGAAGACGTGAACCTGCAGAGACAATTTTGTTTCATAGGCTGTAGTATCCATAACGAACTTCTAATACTAAATTTGAAACAATTCCGGTGAATAATGTCGCTTAAATCATCATAATGCCGAAAAAGGGAGGTATCGTTATATGGGGGCTATATGAAGATGTGGACCTACATGGCTCAGTTTTTGTCTTAGGATGTAGTATCTATAACGATCTTCAAATGCGAAATTTGAAACAATTCCGGTAAATAAAGTCGATAAAATCATCAAAATTCCGAATATCGGGAGGTACGGTTATATGGGGGCTATACGAAGCTGTGGACCTACACAGACAATTTCCTGTCATAGGAAGTAGAATCCATTACGAACTTCAAATGCGAAATTTGAAACAATTCCGGCGAATAATGGCGCTAAAATCATCAAAATACCGAATATCGGGAGGTACCGTTATATGGGGGCTATACGAAGACGTGCACCTGCAGAGACAATTTTCTGTCATAGGCTGTAGTATACATAACGAACTTTAAATACAAAATTTGAAACAATTCCGGTAATTAAAATCATCAAAATACCGAATATCGGGAGGTACCGTTATATGGGGGCTATACGTAGAAGTGGACCTGCACAGACAATATTCTGTCATAGGCTGCAGTATCCATTACGAACTTCAAATACCAAATTTGAAACAATTCTGGTGAATAATTTCCCTAAAATTAACAAAATACTGAATATCGGGAGGTACCATTGTATGGGGGCTCTACGAAGACGTGAACCTGCAGAGACAATTTTCTGTCATAGGCTGTAATATCCATAACGAACTTCAAATACCAAATTTGAAACAATTCTGGTGAATAATGTCCCTAAAATTAACAAAATACCGAATATCAGGAGGTACCGTTATATGGGGGCTATACGAAGACGTGAACCTGCACAGACAATTTTCGGTCGTAGGCTATAGTATCCATTACGAACTTCTTATACTTAATTTGAAACAATTCCGTTGAATAATGTCGATGAAATCATCAAAATACCGAATATCGGGAGGTACCGTTATATGGGGGCTATACGAAGACATGGACCTGCACAGACAATTTTTTGTCATAGGCTGTAGTATCCATTACGAACTTCAAATGCCAAAATTGAAACAATTCCGGTAAATAATGTCGCTAGAATCATCAAAATACCGAATATCGGGAGGTATCGTTATATGGGGACTATACGAAGATGTGGACCTACATGGCCCATTTTCAATACCAAAAGTCCTGCAGACATAATATACATTTGAGTAAAATTTTATCAACCTACTTCGTTTCGTTCGGAAGCTAGAGTGATTTCCACAGACGGATAGACGGACGGACATAGCTAAATCGACATGGAATTTTAATTTTATGCTGATTAAGAACATGTATACTTTGTGGGGCCAAAAATGTATATTTCAAGGTGTTACAAACGGAACGATAAACTATGGTGGAGGATAAATATAAAAGCAATAAATTTTCTTCCAAAATTTAATACCCTTTAAAATGGCGCCCAACTGTTCCGCCCCTTAAAACTACTTAATTAAATTTCGCTACACACTTACCTTTAGCAGATAAATTCAAATATATTAATAAAAATATCCATGAGTATTTATTAAGTCCTTTGGTTGTCAGTAACGGTAGTAGTTGGTGAGGACGATAGCGGCGATGACAGTGTTGCCACAATGTTAAAATGCTGGTGGTGGTGGTGGCAGCGATGGAGGTGGTGGCTGTAAAGCTGTTACTGCTACACGTATTGCCGCCATTGCTGGAGGAGGTGATGTTGTTGATGTTTACCTGCTGTCCTAACCTCTCCTGGCCCTGCTGCTGCTGCTGTTGCTTATAATGCTGTGGCTGTGGTTCTGCTGGTGAGGGCAATGACAGCTGCTGTTGTTGTTGTTGTTGATATTGTAAGTGCGACACTGGCTGCATTCGATTTTTCTGTTGTGGGGGAAAGTTCCTCCCATGCACGGGTTTTTTGTGAGCGGGTTTAGTTTGCATTAATAGAGTGGAGGATGATGATGGTGGTGGAGGTGCTGAAGAGAGTTTCTCTGTTTGCGGTAACTCTGGTGGTGCTCTTGGCCATATTGTTGCGTCTGCTGATGAAGGTGGTAATCGTGATGATGATGCGGATGCGTATCTGGCTCCCGCTGCTGGTAGATGAATATCCTCCACATGTTTTCCATGCTGCAGTTGCTGTTGTTGTTTTTCTGTTTCGTGTTGTTGTTGTTGTATTCTTTGTATAATTGGCAGTGTTGTGGCAGCAATAACAGCCCTTACAATCTGCTGTGCGGTTTGTGACAATGCGGTTCTGACATTCGCATACAGTGTTGCAATTGCGGTCAAACTTAAATGTACTGCCCATAAAATGAGCATTTCCCACATCATAGCTGGAATGTGGTTATGGTTGTTGTTGGTTCTGGGTTTTTCCAAACTGCTAATCCCCTTCCGGCTAGGCTGTTGAACTCTACCTCCAAATGCTGGCGCTAAATTTCGACTTAGTTGGAGATCTCCGTGGTAATGAGTTTTTGGATGATGTGACATTTGTTGTTCTAGTTTTTGTTGTTGTTGTTGTCCTGGCCCGCTGGCCAATGTTGCCACCTTGGCTGTGGTCTCTGGTGCAAAATCTACAAATGGTGTGGCATTAATTTCTAATGATATTGGCCGTGAGGGCCTAAATGTTTCTGGGGTTTGCAGTAGTAGTTGTTGTTGTGGTTTTTGTTGGTGACATTTGTGATAGAGTTGTTGTTGTTCAACTTCCGATTTTCTTTTTCTTTTACGCCTCAGATAACGTTTACGCAAAGCCAGTCTTTGTTTCAAGTCATTAGCCAAGAAGGCCGTTACAAAAGCTTTCTTATCCCCCAAAGCTTTCCCCAAGCTCATGGGCTTGCCACTAAGATGGTGCTCCACATTGCTATGACAATTTACTGGACTAGTTTTACTAGGGAGGACATTTTTGCCACCAAAGCTCTGGCCGCAGAGCTTTTCATAAAAAGTCTTATATTTCTGTGACAGACACAACAACCTTTGTTTTTGTTCATCGTTTGAGCTGATATTGCTTAGAAGTCGAACAGGAAAAAGCTTTAAGCTTCTGGCTTCTTCATGCAGATGTCGTGATTCAGAGGCTCTTCTTCGTTTGCCCACTTGCCGTGAAGAAAAATCTAAACCCAGTTTTTGTTTGAAAATAGGAAATCGCCTGGTGTGGGTGAGGGAGCTTTTTCGGGAGCTTGATTTCCGTCGTGTTTTGTGATTTATATAAAGCTTTTTGGTTTGAATGAAATCGTTGTTGTAGAGCAGCATGTTAAGTAAGTTGCACGTAGGTGGTAATTTTTTACGGGTCTTCGCTATGCTTCTTTTATGTGAAGAAAACCAAAATTAAGCTTTCAAAGCTTTATCAAAAACGATCCATTTATGGGCCTGATACGAGGTTTTTTCCACATGGGTGGCCAAATGCAAAATTTTCCTTTTTATCTCTTCTCTCAAGCTTTTAAAGCTTTATACTCTCTCTCTCTCCCTGTCCTTTAAAGCTTTTTCTCCTCAAGAATTTTTTTTTTTTTGGTTTTCTCAGAAAATCCTCCTCCTCATCATCATCACATTGTCTATAACTATGGCGAGTATTGTTGTTATTGTTGTATGTGCTTTGTTTTCAGTTCTTTAAACAACCCAAAGAGCTTTTTTTTTGTTTGTGATGGATTTTTGTGAATATTTTGTTGTGCTTTATTTCTATTTTTTCTTTGGTTTCAAAATTTTTGTGATAAATGCTGCCGGCGGCCTCTCTGTGCGTTTACTTTGTTAGAGGAATGCCTTAAAAAATTTTATAATTTTATTTTTCTATTTTTCTAGCCGGCCTCAAGTCCAGTTTGTTGTATTTGTGTGTGTTTTTTAGCTTTTGGTTTGCTATTTTTGTTGTCCTTAGGTTTATGGCAGTGACGTATACGGTGATATTAAGTTTGTTTCTTTATTCTCTCTCTTTGTATATAGTTATGAAGATAATCTGGAAAGAAAGTAAGAACGGGAAATAAATTAATATAAATTACTTTAAAAGGTGTCTCCTAGAAATAGGCCTTCGGAAAATTAAGGTTTCTTTATAAAGGATTAAAAAAATATTCACAACACCATTTTTTAATTTATAAATAAGTGCTTACGGAACGCTTACAAAAATACCTCCTAAAAGTATGCTGCAAAATATATTTGACTCTTTAATAGAAAATTTGAAGCCAGAAAAAGGGTTTAAAACGTTTAGTGTAAAATTATATAACTATCGAAATGCTTGTATCCTAAAAGTATGCTTTAAATACATATAATATATAAAAGTATGCTTTAAGATAAGAAGACATTTGTTTTGTTTGTAAAGGGTTAAAAAATATTCACAACACCATTTTTTATTTATAAATAACTGTTTACGGAACGCTTACAAAATACCTCCTAAAAGTATGCTGCACAATATATTTGACCCTTTAATAGAAAATTTGAAGTCAGAAAAAGGGTTTAAAAACGTTTAGTGCAAAATTATATAACTATCGAAATGCTTGGAAAAATGTATCCTAAAAGTATGCATTAAATATATATTATATATAAAAGTATGCTTTTAGATAAGAAGAAATTTGTTTTGTTTGTAAAGTGTTAAAAAATACTCACAACACAATTTTTATGTCTCCTAAAAGTATGCTACAAAAAATATTTGCCCCTTTAATATAAAATTTGCAGTCAGAAAAATGGTTTAACAACGTCTACTATAAAATTATATAAATATCCAAATGCTTACAAAAATATATCCTAAAAGTAGGCTTTAAATATATGCTCCTACAAATAGGCTTTAAAATGCAAAGTGTATTACAACCTCCTAAAAGTATGCTTTAAATAATATAAATTAATTTATCCAAAAGTATGATTTAAATAATATATGCTCCTAAAAATAGGCATTACAATGCGAAAACTATAGTTGTTTGATAATAGGTGTCAACATATCCAGAATAAATTTTCCATGAAAAAATTATATAATTTTCGAAACGTTTGGAAAGTTCTCCTAAAAGTCTACTTTAAATATTAAATTTTAAATGTATGCTCTATAATAACAAGAAATTATTTTTATACCCACCACCATAGTATGGAAAGCATATTAAGTTTGTAATTCAGCTTGTAACACTTCGAAATATACATTTTAGACTCCACAAAGTATATTTATTCTTGATCAGCATAAAATTCTATGTCGATTCAACAATGTCCGTCCATCTGTCCGTCTGTGGAAATCACTCTAGCTGCCGAACGAAATGAAGTAAGTTGATAAAAATTTACTCAAATGTGTATTATGTCTGCAGAATTTTTGGTATTGAAAATGGGCTATGTAGGTCCACATCTTCGTATAGCCCCCATATAAAGGTATCTCCCGATATTCGGTATTTTGATGATTTTTGCGACATTATTGACCGAAAATGTTTCAAAATTGGTATTTGAAGTTTGTAATGGATACTACAACACAAGACCGAAAATGGGCGATGTAGGTCCACGTCTTCGTATAGCCCCCAAATAGTGGTACCTCCCGATATTCGGTATTTTGATGATTTTAGCGACATTATTTACCGAAACTATACCAAATTTAGTATTTAAAGTTCATAATGAATACTACAGCCTATGACAGAAAATTGTCTGTGCAGGTCCACGTCTTTGTATTGCGCCCCCATAAGGGTACCCCCCCGATATTCGATATTTTGATGATTTTAGAGACATTATTTATCGGAACTACTTCAAATTTAGTATTAAAAGTTCGTAATGGATACTACTTCCTGTGACAGAAAATTGTCTGTGCAGGTTCACGCATTCGTATAGCCCCAATATAACAGTACCTCCCGATATTCGGTATTTTGATGATTTTAGGACATTATTCCCCGGAATTGTTTCAAATTTGGTATTTAAAGTTCGTAATGAGTACTACAGCCTACGCCAAAAAATTGTCCGTACAGGCTTATGAAAAAAGTTGCGGGTCCCATCGTCGTATAGACCTTAATATACGGCGACATTCGGTATTTTTAAGATTATAACGGAATTTTTAATGGATTTTAATTTTTTCAAAAATTTCGGCCGGCCGAACTTACAGCTTTTTTACTTGTTACTTCTAAAATAGGTGAATACAACCACTAAAAAAGATATTAAACATAAGTGCTAAGGAAGTGTTTTTACAATACCTCCTAAAAGTATACTTTAAATAATGTTTGATCCACAAAGTAGAACTTTAACTCTTAAAAAATTAAACTTGCAAATTTTTTTGATTTCCTAAAAAATTATATTATAAAAATAGGCCTTCAATTATAGGTGCTGCTATAAGTAGGCTTTAAAATAAGAAAAAATATTTAAATCTTCAATAAACAAAAAATTTCAACAAATAAATCCTAGCACTGTTTTGTTAGTGTTCTTGACCAAGTCTCCAAAAAGTCTGCTTTAAAAAAATATATGCTCCTAAATGTATGCTTTAAGATAAGAAGACATTTGTTTTGTTTATGAAATGTGAAATTACAGCCCCTATATAATATATAAAAATAAGTGCTTAGTAAGTATCTACACAAAACCTCCTAAAATTATGCTTTAAATAATGTTTTCTCCCTAAATAGCACTTCTAGTAATTGGAATATATGTCCTTGTAAAAATTTGAAAGACGTCCATTTCAAAATATCAAAAGTCATACAAAATTAACACACAAGGCTTAAATATTTTTGCCTCCTTAAAATAGGCTTCAAATTTTAAATGATCCAAAAGTAGCCTATTTAAATTTCCAAATATGAGACAGTCATTGCAAGACCATAACAAAAGTATTATCTCATATACAATTTCCATAAAAATTCTAACACAGTCTTCTTAGCGTACTTGACCAAGTCTCGGGAACCAGAGTCATGTCGTAGATTCTGTGGACATGTCATTTAAGAAAGGGGAATTATGTACCGTTGATTCATTCAATCATAAATGGAAAAATTCTAAATAAAACCTTTTTCTGAATAATAGATTCTTAAGAAGGCACAACGTTGCTCGTGGATTCTTAAGAAAGTTCCAAATCTCTAAAGGGCATATTTGGTGGATTTTCGATTTTTTGTGGATCGTGAATGCTTGAGAACACATTCCGATGATGTTGGATTTTTAAGAAGGCATTTTGGACATCGGGGATCTTTAATATGGAATTTTTATGGGTTGACGATTCTTAAGAGGTGATTTATTGGAAATCATTTTGAAGTAGGACCATGAATTCTTTTGAAAGCGTTTTGTGGATTGTGCACTTTTAAAAAGGTGTTTAAGGAAGAAGGTGCTTTAAGGATTATAAATCCTTAAGAAGGTGTTTTGTGGATCGTGGATTCCAAAGGCGGCATCTTTGACAGAGCCTTGTGAGTCGTGATGTTTTGTCGGATCCTTTAGAAGAGTTCTTTCGGAGTGTAGTATTACAAATTAGGTAAATTGTGGAATGTGGATCTTTAAAAGGTGTTTTGGGGATCGTAGTCTCTTAAAATGGTATATTGTAAATCATGGATTCCAAGGCGGCATCTTTAACAGGGCTTTGTGGATCGTGATTCTTTTTCGGATTCTTAAGAAGAGTTCTTTTTGACGCGGGCATTAAAGAAAGGGGTTTTATGTATCGTTGAATCATTGGACAATATTTCATGAAAGAAGAAAAACTGAAGATTATTTTTTAATAGCTTCTTCAGAAGGACATTGTGGCTCGTGGATTCCTAAGATTATTCGAAATCTCTGGAGTAGATGTTTTGTGGATTTTTGAGTAGGGATATGGTGGATACCTCAGAGTATGTATTATGAACCGGTTTTCTTGTTTCTTACCAGGATATTTTATGGATTTTTGATTTATTCCAAAGCCTTATGTGGATAATTGTGGATCTTAAACTCTTAAGTTGAAATTTTGTGGATCACGATACCTCAAGGAGGGATATTGTGGTCGGAGGAGGGATGTTTCGTGGATGCTGGATTCCAAGGGCGGCATATTTTTAAAGCGACTTGTGGCGATCGAAAATCTTGGAGGAAGGACTATTGTAGATCCTGAAAATTTGGAAAGGCACACAATTTCTTAAAAATCTCAATCTATGCCCTGAAAAATTGATTTGAAAATCCTTTGTAAGAGCTAGGAAGATAAAAAAATATTCCTAAACATTTTGTCGATACCCTTTAAAAAATGAAAATTTAAAGCCCAGGTAGTCTTTTGAAAATTCACTCTATTTATTTGTAGCATGGATAGCCTTTGGAAAACTATTCACCAAATAATCCACATTTATAGCCTCGACACTCCTTCGGAAAAAATGAGTTAAAGTCCATTTTATTTGAGTATTTTGTTTACTTGTGTTATTATTAGTCATTTGAAAGTTTATAGCTCAGATTGTCTTTTATATATAGCCACGTTTACAAATATTTAACAAATATTCCCTAAAAATCCAAGTTATAGCCTGGATCGCCATTTGAAAAATTTACTTAAAAATACATGTTTCTACAAAAGTTTTCGAAAAGTTTCTTAAAAAATCCACTTTACTAGAAAAGGTGGGCCTTTGAAAAATATTCTTAAAAAAATCTAAGTTTATAGCCATGGTGGGATTTTGAAAAATATGTATATAAAATACACGTTTTTAAAATAAGTAGGCCTTTGAAAAATGCACCTTAATAGCATGGATGGTCCTTTGAAAAATATTTCTAATAAATACACGTTACTACGATGGATGGCCGTTTGTCCACGTTTATAGTCGGATTGGTCCTATTTTTATTGTGATATTATTAGTAATTTAAAAATAACACAATAAAAGACTAAGTTTTTAGATTCGTTTGTCATTGAAAACAAAAAAAAAATATTCTCAAAAATCCCAATTAATGCCAGGAATAATCCAAGTTAATAGCCTGAATGTCCCTCTGAAAAATGTTCTTAAAAAATCCACGTTTCTAGAATATGTGGGCCTTTGAAAATTTTTCTTTAAAAATTCAAGTTTCTGGAATATGTGGGCCTTTGAAAATATTCTCTAAATATCCACGTTTGAAGTCGGGATGATCCTTTGAAAATATTCTTTAAAAATCCACGTTTATAAAAAGATCCAAATTTACAGTCGGGATGATCCTTGAAATATATTCAAATAAAGTCCACGTTAAAGCCTCGTTGGCCCTTTAAAAAAATATTCTTAAAAATCCAAGTTAATAGCCTAGATCGTGCTTTGAAAAATATTTCTAGAAAATCCAACTTTGAAGCCCTTATGGTCTATTGAAAATATTCTTAAAAAATCCACATTTGAAGCACACATGATCCTTCAACAAATATTTCTAAAAAATCAACGTTAAAAGCCTGGATGGTTCTTAGAAAAATATTTTTAGAATAGGGCCTTTGATAAATATTCATAAAAGTGTCAAATTAAAAATTTTGTAGCCTCGAAAGCCCTTTGAAAATTATTCTTCAAAATCAACGTTTCTAAATATAAATGTCCCTTGAAAATATCTTTTAAAAAATCCACAATTGTTAGTCTCGACAGTCATTTTGAAAAGAAAGCTTTAAAAATCCATTTTTATAGCCTAAAAAATCCAAGTTTATAGCCTGGATGTCTCTCTGAAAAATATTTTTGAAAAATCCACGTTTCTAGAATGGGTGAGCTTTGGTCCTTTCGAAAAAAAACCTTTAAAATCAATTTTAGTAGTCCGGATAGTCCTGTGAAAAATATTGTCATTTCTTAACATCGTATGATCTGCTACTATTTTTTGACGTTATTTGTATTATTATTAGCCCTTGGAAAACATATTTTGTAAAATTAAATGTTTATAGCTCTGATTGTCTTTAAAAAATATTCTCAAAAACCCCAATTAATGGCCGCAATAGTCCGTTAAAAAATCAATTTTAAAACCCTTGGTAAGAGCTCTGAAGATTCTCAAAAAAATATTTTTAAAAATCCCCTCGATACTCTTTGAAACATATTCATAAAAACGTCAAATTTATAGCCCAAATAGTCTTTTGAAAATACTCCTTAAAATGTTTTTTTTGTAGCCTGGATAGTCCTGTGAAAAATATATTTCTAAAATCGAGGTTTTCAGATATGAATGTCTCTTAAAAAATATTTAAAAAATCCACAATTTTTAGTCTTGACGGTCATTTTGAAAATAAAGCTTTAGAAATCCATTTTTTGTAGCCTGAATAATCCAAGTTTATAGCCTGGATGTCTCTCTGAAAAATATTCTTGAAAAATCCACGGGTGAGCCTTTGAAAAATATTCCTAAAAAAATTCACCTTTATAGCCCGATGATCATTTGAAAAATATCCACAGAAAAATCCATGTTTATATACTGGTTGGTCCTTTGAGAAATATTCCTAAAAAAATCCAGGTTTATAGCCTGAAATAAAATCAGTGCCTGGATGGTCCTTTGAAGAATATTTCAAAAAAATCCACATTTGAAGCACATGATCCCTTGAAATATATTCATAATTCTTTGAAAGATATTCTTAAAAAAATCCACATTTGAAGCACATATTGTCTTTCGAAAAATATTAAAAATATCCACGATAATAGCCTGGATGGTCCTTTATTTTTAAAATCCCCCCGATACGCTTAGAAAAATATTCATAAAAATTTCATATTTATAGCCTGGAATGTCCTTCGAAAGCATTTCTTAGAAGAGCATTTTGCTATAGCTTGGATAGTCCTTTGAAAACTATTCTTAAAAATCCACTTTTATAGTTTTGAATGTCTCTAGAAAATATCTTTTAAAAATCCAAATTTTTAGACTGGATAGTCCTTCGGAATAAAATGCTGGATAGTCGAATGAAAATTATAAGGCCTTTGAAAAATATTATCGTCCAAATTTTTAGCTCTGATTGTCGTTCAAAAAAATATTCTTAAAAATTCCAATTTATGCCCGGAATAGTCCTTTTAATAAATTGCCTTTAAAAGCTTTGGTAATAGCTCTACAGATCCTCAAAAACATATTCTTGAAAATCATCTCGATACTCCTTGAAAAAAAATCCTAAAAATTTAAATTTATACCCTGGGTAGTCTTCTGAAAATTCTCTTTAAATTTATTTATTTTTGTAGCCTGGAAAGTCCCTTGAAGATGTTCTCTAGAAATCCACATTTTTAGCCTGGAAGGTCCTTTGGAAAAAATTGTTAAAAATTACATCTTTGTAGTCTGCAGAGTCCCATGAAAAAATATAGTCATCGATTAATATCATCTGAACTGCCAGTATTTTTGTGACTTTATTTGTTTATTTAAATATCAACTCTCAAAATTAAATCCATTCATAAATCTTCTCACAAACCCCAAAAATAAAGCAACACCTAAAAATATGCTAGACATTTATCAAAGTAACTGAAACTATTAATCAAAATTCAAGACATTAGCATTAAACTCCCTTCCCTCTCAAGAGAACGAATAACAAAACATAACGGGGCGAAAGCAACACAAAACACATTATGGGAAAATATGGAAAATAGAATCCAACACTCCGCAAAGAAACTTAACCCTCTCCCCACCCAACCTTTCAAACTCCCATCATTCATTATGACCCAACTCCTGCTGGGAGCTTTGCTCTTTGGAGGAGTGAAAAAAGGGGTTTACAAAAACGATTGAAACACATCTAACCATATGCAAAATTGAATTCTTGTTGACATTATGCGAAAGAGAATATGATTTATCGTTTGTAACCCAAAACACTTACAGATAGATTTACAGACACATAGACATAGTATACACCCACACAAACACAATGCATTGCTGCAATGCCATTATGATGGTCAACGATGTGGAGAAGAGAGGGACAAGGAATTTATACTGGGTTGCTTTGTGGTGGGAAATTGTTTTGAATAATGGAGAAGGAGGAGTGATATAGGGCACGGCAGGAACACTATATTCATAGCTTCGATAGTCCTTTAAAAAATATTCCTTAAAAATACACTTTTGCAGCCTAAAAGGTCCAGCGGAAATATTCTGTAAAAAATCCAAGTTTATGGCCTCCATGATCCTTTAAGATTTTCTGCCAAAAAATTACATTTGTAGCCCGATAGTCCTTTGAAAAAATGACCTTTAAATATCCTCCTCGAAAATTCTTTTTTCGTTCTTCCAGATAGTCCTTTGAAAAATATGTGTGAGGTATAGTCCTTTGAAAATATTCTTAATTACTTACTGAAAAATGTTGTTTAAAATATTATTTGTAGCCTGGATAGTCGTTTGGAAAATATTTTAAAACCATTCGCGTTCTGGGCACAAAAAATACAATGAAAAAACTTTTTTAAAAATCAAAATTTTGCAGCCTCGATAGTCCTTTGAAGGAAATTTTTAATTTTTTTTTGTGGAAAACATGCTTCCATGTAACGTTTCGACATTTGTAGCCTCCATAGTCCTTCGAAAAAGATTTTTTAAAAAATCACTTTAGTAGACAAACCCATGGAAAAATCTGCGCTT
Organism: Musca domestica; assembly: GCF_030504385.1. NCBI lineage: Eukaryota > Metazoa > Arthropoda > Insecta > Diptera > Muscidae > Musca > Musca domestica. The sequence continues at coordinate 1,734,220 of NW_026712369.1, forward strand.
TTCGTCTTGATATCCTTTGTAGTATTTATTTTTTTAAAAGATCGATGATTACAGACTCGATTATCCTTTGAACAATACTCCTTAAAAATACACGTTTATGTCACAGAAAAAAAATTGAAAACCGAATTTGTAGCTAGGCAGGTTTTTATACCTTCAGACATATGGCTACAGAGGGTGTATAGCAATTGATGCGGCCAAAACGAGCCTCATCGAAATAACGGTCTTTGACCCCAGGTCCCATTAGACCAAATCCGTTTAAGGACATTTGGAGTCATTCGTCCGTCCGTCGCTCCGTCTCTATTTCTGGCTGCCTGATGCGCTCTCTCTCACTTCCTCTCTTCCGATTTGATCCTAATGATCCTTCGATGCCCTTAGAAAAATATTCTTAAAAAGTCCACGTTATTAGTCTTAAAAATTAACATTTATAGTTTGGATAAACCTTGAAATGTATCCTTAAAAAAATCAATGCTAATAGCTTGGATGGTCCATTGATAAATATTCCTTTGAAAAATATCCTTTAAAAATCCGTGTTTATAGACTGGATGGCCATTTAAAAATGATCTTAAAAATGCACTATTATAGCGTAGATGGACCTTTGTAAAATATTCCTAGAAAATACACATTTTTAGCCTGGATAACATTTCAAAAAATGTTCTTCAAAAAAATGCAAATTTATAGAATGGATAGTCCTTCGAAAAATGTTTTTAAACCTATTTTTGTAGTCCGAATAGTCCCTTGGAAAAATATTTTTAAAAAATTTAAATTTATGGTCCAGATGGCCTTCTGAAAATATTCTTAAAAAATCTACGTTTACAGCCTAGAGTGCCCTTCAAAAAATATTCGTAAAAAATCGAAGTTTTTAGCCTAAATTGTCCGTCGAAGAATGTTCATAAAATGTTCAAGTCTATATAGCCTGGATGGTCCTTTGAAAAATATTCTTCAAAAATCAAAATTGAAAAAACCCAGATAGTTTTTCGAATAATATTCTTAAAAAATCCACGTTAATAGCCCCGATGGTCCTTTGAAAAATATTCTTAAAAAAATCCACATTTAAAGCACACATGGTCCATTGAAAAATATACTTAAGGTATCCATATTTACAGCCGGGAAGGTCCATTGAAAAAAATCTAAAAAATCCGCATTAAAAGCCTGGATGGTCCTAGTATTCTGACAAAAATCCACATCTGAAGCACACATGGTCTATTGAAAAATATTCTCAAAAATCCATGTTTATAGCCTGGATAATCCTTTGAAAAATATTTCTAAAGAATCCACGTTAATAACCTTAGAAGAATTTTTCTAAAAAAATCAACGCTAAAAGCCTTGATGGTCCTTTTAAAAATATTCTAAAGAAAATCCTCATTTGAAGCAAACATGGTCCAGTGAAAAATAATCTTAGAAAATCCACGTTAATAGCCAGGATGGTGGTTTGAAAAAAATCAAAAAAAAAAAAAAATCAATGGAAATAGTCTGGATGGTCCTTTGAAGAATGGTTCTTAAAAAAAATAATAATAATAAAATAACGCTTATGGCCTGAATGGTTCTTTGAAGAATTTTTTTAATAACATTTGAAGCACACACGGTTCTATGAAAAATATTCTTAAAAAAATCACGTCAATAGCCTGAATGGTCCTTTGAAAGAAAAAAATCGAAAAATTCGACGGAAATAGCCTGGATGGTCCTTAGAAAAAAATTCAGTGGAAATAGCCTGGATGGTCCTTTGAAGAATTTTTCTTAAAAATCCACGTTAAAAACCTAGGTGGTCCTTTGAAGAATTTTTCTAAAAAAATCCACGATAAAAGACTTGATGGTCCTTTGAAAAATATTTAAAAAAAATCGGCATTTGAAGCACACATGGTCCTGTGAAAAATGATCTAAGAAAACCTTAATAGCCAGGATGGTGCTTTGAAAAAACAAAAAAAAAAATTCAATGGAAATAGTCTGGATGGTCCTTTGAAAAAAAATGTCTAAAAAATCCACGTGAATAATCTGATTGATTCTTTGAAGAATTTTTATAAAAAATCCACGTTGATAATCTGATTGATCCTTTGAAGAATTTTTATAAAAAAATTCATGATAAAAGCCTCCACATTTGAAGCACACATGGTCCTACGAAAAATAGGCAGGATGGTGCTTTAAAAAAATTTAAAAATTCAATGGAAATCGCCTGGATGGTCCTTTGAAGAATTTTTCGTAAAAAAATCCACTTTGATAATCTGAATGATCCTTTGAAAAATATTTCCAAAAAAATCGATAATTTGAAGCACACGTGATCCTTTGAAAAATATTCTAAAAAAATCCAAGTTTATAATCTGGATGCCCTTATACTCTAAATACTCTTAAAAATTCACATTTATGGTCCAGATGATCCTTTGAAAAATATTCGTAAAAAATCCACGTTTATAGGTGGGATTACCACTTGAAAAATTGTTCTTAAAAATTTCACTTTTATAGTTTATAGCCTGAATGGCTCTTTGATAAAAATTCCATAAAATTTCACGTTTCTAGACTAGTTGGCCTTTCTAAACTATTGTTAAAAATTTCACATTTGAAGCACACATGTTCCTTTGAAAAATATTTCAAAAAATCCAAGTTAATAGCCTCGATGGTCCTTTGAAAAAAAAAAATACAAAAAATCAATGCCAATAGTCTGGATGGCTCTTTGATATATAATTCTAATAAATCCATATTTGAAGCACATCAGATCTTTTGAAAAATATTTCTAAAAAATCCACGATAATAGCCTGGATGATTCTAACAAAACTATTCGTAAAAAAAATCCACTTTAATAACGTCAATAAAAATTATAAAAAATCAATGCTAATAGCCTGGATGGTGGTTTGAAAAAAAATCTAAAAATTAAATGGAAATAGCCTGGATGGTCCTTTGAAGAATTTTTCGAAAAAGATCCAAGCTGATAACCTAGATGGTTCTTTAAAAAAAAATTAAAAAAGTAACGTTTATAGCCTGCATATTCCTTTGACGAGTGTTTTAAAATACATTTGAGACTCACACGGTCCTATGAATAATATTCTTAAAAAATTCACGTTAATAGCCTGGATGGTCCTTCGAAAAAAATTAGAAAAATTCGGCGGAAATAGCCTGGATGATCCTTTGAAGAATTTTTCTTAAAAATCCACGTTAATAACCTAGATGGTCATTTGAAAAAATCCCACGTTAATAACCTGAATGGTCCTTTGAAGATTTTTTTTTTTAAACCCCAAGTAAATGTCCTGAATAATCTTTTGAAAAATATTTCCAAAAAATCGATAATTTGAAGCACACATGGTCTATTGAAAAATATTCTCAAAAATTGTCCTTCAAAGAATTGTCTTAATAAATCTGGGTAAATAGCCTGGATGTTCCTTTGCCAAATAAAAAAATCTAAAAATCATTAGCATTGATTTTTGGTCCTTTGAAAATTATGGTCTTTTGATGGATGACCCTTTGGAAAATATTTTTCAAAAATCAATCTTTAAAGCCTGGACAATCCTTTGAAAAATATTCTTAAAAAATCTACGTTAATAGCCTGGATGGTCCTTTAAAAAATCCACATTAATAACCTGGATGGTCCTTTGAAGAATTTTTCTTAAAAAAATCCACGCTAAAAGCCTCGATGGTCCTTTGACAAATATTATAAAAAAATCCGTATTTGAAGCACACATGGTCCTAAGAAAAATATGTCTAAAAAATCCACGTTACTAACCTACATGGTTCTTTGAAAGAATCCATGTCTAAAACCCACATTGTCATTTGAAAAATATTTTCAAAAAATCCATATTTGAAGCGCACTTGGTCCATGGGAACATATTCTCAAAAAGTCCACGTTTATAGCCTAGGTAGGACTTTGAAAAACGATTCATGACAAAATTCACGACTATAGCTTGGCTAGTTCTTTAAAAATCTGTGTTTATCACCTGCATGGCTTTTTGAAAAATATCCCTTAAAAAATCCAAGTTTCTAGCCTTTTTATATTGTATTTAACCTTAAAATGTCACAAGTTTTTTATTGAAGGTTCTCACGTAGCTGTCACTTGTAATGCCGCCCATGGCATCCTTTTTCTTAAAAAAAAAACAAAAACATATTAGCATATAAACATTTTATGGTTTAGCATATCCTAAGGAGAAGAAAATTGCTTTTGAATTATTTTTTGTTTGCATACTTTCAGGAGTTGCAAAGTGAAAATTGTTGTGTGCACTTTCAAGGTAAAGAAAGGAAGAACAACAACAAGAACGAATATTATGCAAGGCAGATGCTGATGCATGGCATGCATAGGATGCTTTCTTGGCGACAACTTCCCCACCATCGAGAGTTTCTGACAACCAACCACAACTGTCACTATTATTGAAATATTAAATTTAATGGCAATTTTGCAGTTTAACATTTCACACAGCAAACTTTCTAAATATCTGACAACGAAGATGGTATTTAACATTGCATAGCAACAGGCGTATTGCCTTGTAAGCCCTGTCACTTGCCATGACTGTCATGCAAATACACCTCACACAAATTGTTGTGACATTTACAAATGCATAAGAAAATTTGCAAAAGTTTTTCCAGGTTATCGAGTTTTTTTTTTTCGTTTGTTTTTCCCCCCTGCAATTTCTTAAGGTTGTCATGAATTTTTATCCCCGAACAACAACAACAACAACGATTCAGGGGAATTTTCATAATTTTCATTTATGACTTTCATTCACGGCTAATTTGAAATTCTGCCAAGGTTATCCTTTGACTCGAGCACAAGTCCTTTTATTTTCTACGGAATAAAATATTAATGCATTTGAGAGCAGCAAAGTTATAATTACCTTACTTTCTCCTGCAGCATCAGCAGATGGTGCCCATCCACACTTTGCTGCAAATGCACTAAGGTCAGCCTGAAAGTAGGCTAGAAGTTTGGAAAATCGACTTCACAAGAAGAAATGCATTGCAGCGGAGAATTTTCGAAAGCAAACGAAAGCCTTTGGTCATGCAGTTAATTAGATTCCCTAGCCCTACATCCCCCTCCCCCTTCTCTTAAATATATACAGAACTAAAAATCGACTTAATATACCATTAAGTAAACAAATTCCCTAGAAGTTGTCAAGAGCGAATTGTGTGGGGTAGATGGTGAGGGGGTGGAAAGTTGTTGTTGCGTAAATTTATTATTTTCAAATGGCTTGTTGCTGCATTCACAACTGCGAAGTCAAATGAGCGGAAAAAGTGATTCGAATAATTAGAGGAATTAGTTATTTAATTGCATTTCTTAGTTTTAATTAGAGGAAAGTTTTACTCTGAGTATTGGCTGGAGTAATTTGTAGCATACTTTGAGGAGGAATTTTTTAATGTGGAAATCGCTAACATAAATTCTATTGGTTTTTTTTAAGAATATTTTCAGATTCATAAACGAGGTTTTTAAGGATATTTTCCAAGGACAAACTAGGGTAAAATTTTCAATTTAAAAAAACCAGGGCATTTTTAGAAAATATTTTTCCAAGGACTATGAATGTGGAATTTGAAATGATATTTTTCATAGGACTATCCAGGCTAAAAACGTAGATTTTTATGACAGATTTGATATTTTTCAAAGGGGACATCCAGCATACAAACTAGGATATTAAGCTCTGTACAGGCTATTAACGTGGATTATATATTTTTCGAAGGACTATCGAGGGCATGAATCTCGATTTTGAAAGGATATTTTTCAAAGGACCATCCAGGCTAAAAACGTGGATTTTTATGAAGGATTAGAGAGGATAAAAACGTGGATTTTTAATAATTTTCAAAGAAGCCATTCAGGATATTAACTAGGATTTCTTAAGAATATTATGTTAAGCTTTGTACAGTCTATTAACGTGGATTTCTTAGGAATATTTTTGAGAAATGCCTGGATATTTGGAATTTGGATTCATAAAAACATATTTTTGAGCCTACAAGTGATGATTTTTAGAGAATATTTTTGAGCCTTCAAATGTGGATTTTTAGAGAATATTTTTAAAAGACTATCCAGGCTATAAACGTAGATGTTGAACGTATATTTTTCGAAGGACTATCCAGGCTAATATAATAGATGTGGAAAGCATATTTTTCGAAGGACTATCCATTATATGAATGTGAATACTAAAAGAATAAGGACTACAAATGTGGAGGACTACAAAAGTGGATTTATAAAGAGTACTTTATAAAGGACTACCCAGACTACAAATTCGGATTTTTGGAGAATTTTTTTCAAAGTACTATCGAGGCTATCAAAGGAATATCCATATCCATAATTTTCACAGGATTTATAAAGAGTGATTTTCAAAGGACTATCCAGACTAAAAATTTGGATTTTTGGAGAATATTTTTCATAGGACTATCCAAGCTATAAATGTGGATTTCCAATGAATACTTTTCGGTCGACCCTCTAGCTTATAAATTTGGATTTTTTAGAAATCGTTTTCAAAGGATTATCCAGGCTATTAAAGTGGTTTCTGTAGGAATATTTTTTAAAGGACCATCCAGGCCATTGGCGTGTATTTTTAGAAATATTTTTCAATGGATCATGTTTGCTTCAAAGGTGGATTTTTTAAAAAAAATTTCAAAGGACCATCCATACTATTACCATTAATTTTTTACTTTTTTTTTATCAAAGGACAATTTTTAGGAATATTTTTCAAAGAATTATGTGCGCTTTCAGTTTCGATTTTTTATGAAAATTTTTGAAATGGCCATTCATGCTATTTTTAAAGGACTATCCAGGCTAAAAACGTAGATGTTGAAAGTATATTTTTCAAGGGACTATCCTGGATATAAATGTGAATACTAAAGAAGCTCTTGTAAAAGACTGCAAATGTGAATATTTTAAGAGCTAATTTACACAGGATTCATAAGGAGTGCTTTTCAAAGGACTACCCAGACTACAAGTTCGGATTTTTGGAGAATATTTTTCAAAGAACTATCCAAGCTATAAATGTGGATTTTCAATGAATACTTTTCGATCGATCCTCTATCCTAAAAATTTGGATTTTTTAGAAATAGTTTTCAAAGGATTTTTTAAAGGAACATCCAAGCCATTGGCCTGTATTTTTTAGAAATATTTTTCAATGGATCATGTTTCCTTCAAAGGTGGATTTTTTAAAAAATCTTCAAAGGCATTAATTAGCATTAATTTTTTAGTATTTTTTTATCAAAGGACAATTTTTAGAAATATTTTTCAATGGGTCATGTGCGCTTTAAATGTGGATTTTTAAGAATATTTTTGAAAAAGACCATTCAGGCTATTTTTAAAGGACTATCCAAGCTAAAAACGTAGATGCTAAAAGTGTATTTTTCAAGGGACTATCCAGGATATGAATGCGAATACTAAAGAAACTCTTGTAAAAGACTACAAATGTGGATTTTTTAAGAGCTAATTTTCACAGGATTCATAAAGAGTGATTTTCAAAGGAGTTCCCAGATTACAAATTCGGATTTTTTGAGACTATTTTTCAAAGAACTATACAGGCTATAAATGTGTATTTCTAATGAATACTTTTCAAGACTATAAATTTGGATTTTTTAAAATAAAAAGGACCATTCAGGCTATTTATGGGTATTTTTAAGGATATTTTTCAAAGGATCGTCCATGCTATTAACATTGACTTTTTAGAGATATTTTACGTAGGACCATGTGTGCTTTAAATTTTGATTTTTTTAGGAATACTTTTCAAAGGACGTTGTAGGCTACGGACCTGAATTTTTTAAGAATATTTTTTAAATGACGATTTTCAAACGATTTCTTTAAGAAAAATTTTTAAGAAATATTTTCCAAAATATTAAGGTGGAGTTTTTAGAAAATATCTTCAAAAAAGCAATCCACCCAACGTGGATTTTTAAAGAATATTTTTCATAGCACCATGTGTGCCTTAAATGCGGATTTTTTTAGAAAAATTTTCCAAAGATTATCCAAGCCTTTAACGTGGACTTTTTAGATTTTTCTTTTCAAAGGATCATCAAGGCTCTGAACATGGATTGTTTAAGAATATTTTTCGATGGGCCATGTGTGCTTCAAGTGAGGATTTTGTTACGAATTTTTAAGATTTTGTTTCAAAAGCCATCAAAGCTATCAGCTTGTAGTATTTTTCAAAGGAGTGTCCAGGAAATGAACATGGTTTGTTTTTGGAATATATTTCAAAGGACTATCCGCTTTATAAATGAGAACCTTCAATTGATATTTTCAACTGACTATTCTGGTTTAAAACATTAGTTTTTGTAAAAGCATGCAACTGGGACTTTTTAAAGAATATATTTATATAGAATAAATTTATTTAATTTTATTTTTTTAAGGTTCTGATTTTTAAGGAATACTTTTCAAAAGGCCATCCAAGCTCTAATCCTTGTTTTTTTTTGTAAAAAAAATATATTGTTAATTTGTCCTAAAAATCCACGCTATTGAATGGTTAATGGAATAATATTTATCAAAAATCCAAGTTGCTGGATCATCTTTGAATAAGTATTCTTTAAAAATCTATATTGTCAAAGCGTACTTAAAAAATATCCTATAAAAATCCACGTCGTTTGTCCCTTAAAAAATGTTCTTTAAAAATCCAATTTTTTGGTCCTTGAAAAATATTATTTAAAAAATCAACGTTTGATGGTCCTTGAATTTCACGTTTCAAATATCCTTAGAAAAATTCACATTTCTTGTTCCTTTATAAAATCCACGTTTCTTAGTCTAATAGTCCTTAAAAAATATCCTTTAAAAAATTCACGTTTCTTGGTCTGATAATCCTTAAAAAATCCACGTTTATTGATCCTTTAAAAAATCCGCGTTTCTGATGGTCTTTGAAAAAATATCCTTTAATAAATCCATGTTTATTGTTTCTTGAAAATATATCCTTTAAAACATCCATGTTTATTGTTCCTTGAGAATATATCCTTTAAAAAGTCAACGTTACTTGGTCTAATGTCCAGGTTTCTTTAAAAAAAAGTTTCTTTAAAAAGTCCACGTTTCTTGGTCTGATGGTCCTTGAAAAAAATATTCTTTAAAAATCCACGCTTCATTAAACGATGGTCCTTGAGAAAAGGTTCTTTAAAAAATCCACGTTTCGTATGGTCCTTGAAAAAATATTCTTCAAGAAATCCAGCCTTCATCAACTGACGGTCACTGAGAAAATATTTTTTAATAAGTCCGCTTGAATTTCACGTTTAAAATATCCTTAGAAAAATTCACATTTCTTGTTCCTTAAAAAAATCCACGTTTCTTAGTGTGATGATCCATTAAAATATCCTTTAAAAAAATCCAGGTTTCCGGGTCCTTGACAAAATATACGTTAAAAAAATCCAGGTTTCCTGGTCCTTGAAAAAATATTCTTTAACCAATCCATGTTTCATGGTCCTTCAAAAAATATTCTTTAAAAATCCATATTTCTTGGTCCTTAAAAAAATATCGTTTAAAAAATCCATGTTTCTTGGTCCTTGAAGAAATATTCTTTAAAAAATCCACGTTTATTGATCCTTGAAAAAATATTCTTTAAAAAATCCACGTTTCTGATGATCCTTAAAAAATATTCTTTATAAAATCCACGTTTGTGGTGGTCCTTGACAAAATAATCTTAAAAAAATCCACGTTTGTGGTGGATTTGAAAAAATATTCTTTAAAAAATCTACGTTTGTGGTGGTCCTTAAAAAAATATCCTTTAAAAAATTCAACGTTTCTGATGGTCCTTGAAAAAATATTCTTCAAAAAATCCACGTTTCTGATGGTCCTTGAAAAAAATAGTTTTTAAAAAATCCACGTTTCTGGTGGTCCTTGAAAAAAATATTTTTTAAAAAATCCACGTTTCTGGTGGTCCTTGAAAAAATATTCTTTAAAAAATCCACGTTTCTTGGTCTTTTGGTCCTTGAAAAAATATAAAAAAATCCAAGTTATTTTGGCTTTTTGAAAATTATCCTTTAAAAAAGGATAATTTCAATTAGCCTTCCAATTTCAATTATTTTCCAGCATCTGAAATTCATCATTGATTCATTTGAGTAATTTTATGGCCTCTACCTCTGCTCAGATTTCATTGCTTTTGGCAAGGATTGAAATTGCAATTCAATGTTTTTGTTGTTATTGTTCTCCCTTCATAACATCTTGATAAGCGATTTCCAGTGTCGTCACTTATAAATGGCAGAAACCCAGCCGGCGAGCCACCAACAAAAAACTTCAATGATGGTGGAAGAGAGGAAAAGGAAATGTTAACATTACGGTCAATATCTTTATATAGGCGAACATGCAACACAGACGACAACAAAAACAACAATGCAATGCAATAGTCCTGGGTTAAACGCCAAGGTGCTGGAAAACAGCGACCATTTACCACGCATTTGTCTAGAGGTGTTTTTTGGGAAGGGGGAGGATTTGCTGGGCCAATTGTTGACTGAGATGCTTTTTGTCTGTTGCTGAAGAATTGTTCGGGGTCTCCTTTCGCCTGTCTTATTTTTGAGACATCCTCCTCCAAAATCTGCTGGTGTTCTTGTGTTGATTGCAACATGTTTTTTTTTTTTGTTGTTCTTCTTGCCGGCAGTCAACAATTCTTAAATGTCTGCTGGTTTAACGCTTTTGAACCAAAACAGCAACAAAAAAAAAAAAAAAAACTACCAGCGAACCAGTCAACCCAAACAAACAATAGCTGTTGCCGCTGCAGCGTTTTTGGTTGAATGCCGACAGTTGTTACACACATTTTGTGGCAGTTATACAAGTTTTTGGCCAAGTGCCAATCATGGCCATATTCTTTTGCAGCAATGCGCCGGTGATGCGACTAAACGATGGAATGCCAGAGAAAAGTTCTCGGCGAACAAACAAAGATACACACACACACACAGGGGGGTGATAATATCATATGCATATGGAGGGTGTGGAGGGAGCGGGGGAAGACGACATGTAACATAACAACAAATGCAGTTAATTTTATGGCAATTGTTTGGCTGGCGGTAAACTGAGCTTAACAAGAAAACCTGAGGAGGATGTTGTCGTTGTTGGCTCTTTGTCACACCAGCTCCAGCACCAACACCTAGACACACACATTTGTCCACTCTCCCCATTCATGGCTGGGCCAACAGATGTCTGGCAGTGCCACAACACAGACATACTTCCGTTTATCTGGCTTGCATAGGGCAAACATTAAGGAAATTGTTTAATTTAAAAAAAATTATTGCATACATTTAGGAGTGTTATTGAAATGCATATTTTATGGCATACTTTTAGGAGATAATAAAGAAGAAGGAGTATTTGGGGAGAATTCGGAGTAATTAAGAGGATTAATGGTCACCTTGTCTGGGAATTTTAAACGGCATATTATGTAGCATACTCTTAGGGTGAATGGACATCAAATGAGTACGATATGCTAAAATACCTATAGATCTTCAACTGATATCAAAGGATTTTTATAAAGAAGGAAGGATCTTCAGGTCTTTCTTAAATAACAGGTCTTACTGCCTTTAATGAAAATAACATTGAAAAAAATATTAAGACTGCTGTAAACAAGGAGACATTAAGGTCGTCTATAAAAAGGAAAGTCTCACGATGTTTTCTATGAAAAATTAATAATTTGTGGTCTGTTTTGAATGTCTTCAGGGCTTCTATGAAGAGGGCATAGAATTTTCTATGGAAGTGTTCTACAGAATAAGGTAGTCTGAAAATCTTCTGTTGTCAATAGAAGACCTAAAGATTTCGTGTTTTCTAAAGAATAACTGATGTTTCAGTGAAAAGGGCCCAACTCTCGTTTAACAGAAAATCTAAAAATTAGTGTTATACGGAACTCCGAAGACCTTCAGGTCTTTTATGAGGAAAGAAGACTTCCACGAAAATTCTAGGGCTTCTAGGTAAAAGAATTTTCAAATTCTCTAGGAAAAATAAGAGAAGTTCTGGTTTGCCAGGAAAGGAGTAGAACTTTAGGCGATCCATGCATGAAAAATTAAAATGTTCTATAAAAATAGATAGATAGATAAATAGGTCCCTTAAGAATATACAATATCTTCAAGTCTTCTATTGACCTTCTATTAGAGAGATACATTTAAGATTTTTAGAAGAGAAGGCTAAACGTTTTTGAATGACCCTCGACAAATATTTTTGTTATAAATCTTTTTGTAAAATTTTCTAACAAAATATATCTTAATTTGGTTTTCAATCACCCTTTTTTTCTTGGTCCTCAAAAAAAAAAAAAAAAAAAAAAAAAAAAAAAAAAAAAAAAAAAAAAAAAACAAGTCCCTTGGTCCTTGAAAAAATTTTCTTCAAAAACTCAATGTTTTTTAGTCCTTGAAAAAATATTCTTCAAAAAATCCACGTTTTTCGGCCCTTGAAAAATATCCTTTAAAAAATCAACGTTTCTGGGTTATTGAAAAAATATTCTTAAAAAAATCAACGTTTCTTGATCCTTGAAAAAATATTCTTCAAAAAATCCACATTTCTTGGACCTTGAAAAAATTTCCTTAAAAAAAACACGTTCCTTGGTTTTAAAAAATGACGTATCTCAGTCTGTTGGGACTTGAAAAAGTATCCTTTAATAATTCGACGTTTCTTGTCTATGAAAAAACATCTTTAAATAAAAAAGTTGTTAAATGCCCTCGTCAAAATATCCTCATAAAATTAACATGCTCGGGTTGTCCTTCAAACTATTTTTAAAAAATCTATGTCACTGAATGGTTCTGAAATTTTATTTTTTTTAAAAATCCTTAACAAAATAAACCCTTAAAAATTTTACATTTTTAATGTCCCTTAAAAAATAAATTTTGAATATTTGTCCTTGAATGAGTATCTCAAAAAAGTATACTTATACTTAAAATTCGCCTTTCTTGGCCTGATAGTCCTTAAAACATTCTGTAGGTGTTACATTTAATATTTTTAAGTCTTTGAAAAAAAACATGCTTTTAAAAAACTACTACTGAAATCCTTAAAAAGATAAACCGTTTGCTAGTGTGATGTCCTTGAAAATATTACATTCGTCTGACAGTCCTTTAAAAAAAATATAATTTTAAGTTCACGCTGCGGAATGGACCTTGAAATAATATCCTTAAAAAGTTACTATATTTTTTTCTGAAAATTTACATCACAGAATCTTTAAAAAATCTAAGATCATGAAATATCCTTAAAAAATTTGATCCATGAATTGTTCTTGAAAGAATAATCCTTTGAAAAATCCACATTTTTGAAAGATCCTTTAATAAAAACAATTTTTACATCCCCGTTGTTAAAAAGTCCTCAAAGATATATCCTTGAAAATCCTGGCTGTACAAGTGTCCTTGAAAAAGATGTTAGAAATATCTCTTTCTTAAAGGGTACTTAAAAATGTGCATTCAAAGATTCACAATTGTCGATGGTCCTTGGGTGGCCCGAGAAAAAATATTCTTAAAAAAATCACGTTTTCGAAAGGCCTTTGAAAAAATCTCCTTAAAAAACCACCTTGTTGAAGGGTGTCATAGACAATTTCCTTTAAAAAGCCAGGTTTCAGAAAGGCCATTGAAAAATATTTTAACAAATACTCTGTGTTAAAGGATACTTAAAAATATGCATTCAAAAATCCACATTTGTTGATGGTGAGTGACCCGTGAAAAAGTATAATTAAAAAATTGCCTATTTTTAAGATCCTTAACAATAATCTCCTTTGAAAACCCAGGTTGCTCATAGGTCATTGAAAAATATTCTTTAAAAATAATATTCTTTAGAAAATCAATGTTGCTGTATGGCCCTTGAAAGGGTCTTTAAAAAAATACCATTGAAAAATCCGCATTTACTTATGGTCCTTTAAATGTCTATTAAAAAAGAATGGTTCTTAAAAATAATTTCCTTCGAAAGGACATGTTGTCCAAAAATATTCTTAAAAATATCAATGTTGCTGAATGACACAGGAAAGATATTCTTTAAAAAAATCTACGTTATTTAAAAAATTCACGTTTAGAGCTATTTTTGTCCTTGAAAAATATTATTTAAAAAATCCACGTTTGAAGTTATTTTGGTCCTTGAAAAATATTATTTAAAAAATCCACCTTTGAAGTTATTTTGGTCCTTGAAAATATTATTTAAAAAATCCACGTTTAGAGCTATTTTGGTCCTTGAAAAATATTATTAAAAAAATCCACGTTTGGAGCTTTTTTGGTCCTTGAAAAATATTATTTAAAAAATAAACGTTTGGAGCTAATTCGGACCTTGAAAAATATTATTTAAAAAATCCACGTTTAGAGCTAGTTTGGTCCTTGAAAATAATTATTTAAAAAATCCACGTTTAGAGCTAGTTTGGTCCTTGAAAATAATTATTTAAAAAATCCACGTTTGGAGCTATTTTGGTCCTTGAAACATATTTTTTTAGAAATCCACGTTTAGGGTCCTTGAAAAATATTATTTAAAAAATCCACGTTTAGGGTCCTTGAAAAATATTATTTAAAAAATCCACGTTTAGGGTCCTTGAAAAATATTATTTAAAAAATCCACGTTTAGGGTCCTTGAAAAATATTATTTAAAAAATCCACGTTTGGAGCTATTTTGGTCCTTGAAAAATATTATTTAAAAAATCGACGTTTACAGCTATTTCCGTCCTTGAAAAATTATTTAAAAAACCAACGTTTATAACTCTTTTTGATCCTTGAAAAATATTACTATCACGTTTACTACGATTAATTACATACCATAATCTTAACTTCCATAATCTTAACTTCCACAATCTTAACTTCTTTTAAACTTTCAGGTCAGCTTCATTAAGACATAATCACCTAATATCCTTTTCGCAGAAGTGCGGAGTAGTTGATGAGTGTTTGTCTTTTCCTGTTTGAGTTCTCCCACTAAGTCATATTCATAATGGCCTTAATCTAGCCGGTTTTCATTAAAAATGCATCATCATTGCACTGAAGCTGTTCTAACAATATTGAACATTATACCCTAAGCTGGCGAAGGATATTCGTATGAGGGGGAGAAAAATAGAGAATCTGATGACAGAGGGGGAGGGTGGTAAGGAAAAATTACTGAACATTAATGTTTTATATGCGAAATTTTTGGGTGGTATGAGAAGTAGGGGAAATATTTTTTATTATTTTATTTAAACTGGGTTTGCAGCCTGGTTTGAAAATCTCTACCTATTTGGTTGGTGGTCCTTGGCAAAAATTCCTAAAAATATCCATCCTATTTGGCTGATGGTTCTTAGTAAAAAATTTGCAAAAATTCTTGCCTATTTAGCTGGTGGGCCATGGCAAAAATTCATGAAGAAACCCACGCCTCTTTGATTGGGTGTCCGCGGAAAAAAATCTTAAAAATTCTAAAAATGATGCCTCTATTTTTCTAGAAAAAAATATTCCTTCAAAATTAACAAAATATGAACTTAGGGGTGGGTTAAGGAGTATTCCTTAAAATTCTTTATAGAGCCCGGAAAGCCAGTTGAAAAAAAAATTAAAAAATATATTTTTATGGACCTAAAAGTCCTTTAATAATATCGTTTAGAAACCCGTGTCTACACATTGTTCTTTAAAAATGCACCATTACACCCGGGAATGTTCTCTAATATTTTTTTTTATAAAAAATACACAATTGTAGCCAGGATAGTCTTTTGAAATTTTTTGTCTAAAACACCCCATTTCAAGCCTTAATAAACCTTTTAAAAATCCACATTTATAGCCTAGACAGGCATCTAAAAATAGTTCATAGAATTTCCCTTTTATAGCCCCGGTGGCCCTCTGAAAAATATTTAAAAAAAATCAAGGATTATTTCCTTGGTGGTCCTTTCAAAAATAGTTCACTTTTATAGCCTAGGCGGTTCTCTAAGAAAATAGTTCAAAAAAATCAAGAATTATTGCCTAAGTGGTCCTTTGGAAAAATTATTCTCCCAAATAATCATACCTCTCTCTCCCTTTCAAATCCTCTCCCAGATATCAATTTTAATGAATATAATGCCATAAAAACCATTCCTCTATCTTTATATTCTCCTCTCCTCTACTTCCAACCCCATCCCATTGAAGTTGGTGGCTCAGTATTTTTTCCGCACTTTAAACTGGCAACATTGTTTCCAATAATAAAAGTAAAATTTTATGCGAAACAATTGTAGATAATAACCCAAATGACTCCAAGGAATAGCTTGACGTTGTCGAAATGTTTGGTTGGTTGGAGGTTGGTTTGTTGACTGGTTAAAAAATTCGAAAAAAAAGAAATCCGAAAAAAAAACGACATGAAAAACTAACAACAAAATATTCCGAAGACAACAAAGTAAAGTAATCAAGCCATTCGGAGCAGGAGTCATACACACCATGCTCGTCAGTCACTCAGTATTCAATGAGCTCCAAAAAAGGAAGAGGAAAATTAGAGTCGAAAAAAAATTATTATTGCTTTTGTTCCAGAAAATTACACAATGGCAGGCAAGAGGGAGGTAAAACAAACAACACGATTTTATAATGAAAATGAGCAAAACTTTGATGTGTATTTAAGCTTTGGTTGCAATTGAAAACATCACATAGGGGGATTTTGTTTTGGGATAATAAAAAATTATTGCATATTTTAATTAATGTTATTCAAGGACCAAAATAGCTCTAATCATGGATTTTTTAAATAATATTTTTCAAACACCAATAGACCTATAAACGTGATTTCTTTTTTTATTTTTTTTAAAGGAGCAAGAAACGTGGTTCTTTAGAAGAATGTTTTTTTTTCAAGGACCCAGAAAATCTAAATTTTTAAAAGAACATTTTTTAAAGGACCAGGAAACGTTGAATTTTTAAAGAATATTTTTTAAAGGACCAGGAAACGTGGATTTTTTAAAGAATATTTTTTAAAGGACCAGGAAATGTGATTTTTTTAAAGAATATTTTTTTTAAAGGACCACAGACCAAGAAATGTGGATTTTTTAAAGAATATTTTTTAAAGTACCGCAGCAATAACCTGGATTTTTTAAATTATATTTTTTCAAGGACCATCAGTTGAAGAATCTTGTATTTTTTAAAGAATATTTTTTAAGGACTACTAGCTGAAGAAATGTGTATTTTTTAAAGATTTTTTTTTCAAGGCCCAAGAAACGTGGATTTTTTAAAGAACTTTTTTTTCAAGGACCAGGAAGCGTGGATTTTTAAAGAATATTTTTTTCAAGGACCAGGAAATATGGATTTTTTAAAGAATTTTTTTTTTAAATGACCAGGAAGCGTGGATTTTTAAAGAATATTTTTTCAAGGACCAAAAGACCAAGAGACGTGGATTTTTTTTAAATATTTTTTTCAAGGTCCAAGAAAGGTGAATTTTTAAAAAAAAAAAATTTCAAGCACCAAGAAAAGTGGATTTTTAAAAAAATAATTTTTTAAGTACCAAGAATCTTGAACTTTTTAAGGACGTGGATTTTTTAAAGAATATTTTTTTCAAGGATCAAGAAACGTGGATTTTTTAAAGAATATTTTTTTCAAGGACCAAGAAACGTGGATTTTTTAAAGAATATTTTTTTCAAGGACCAAGAAACGTGGATTTTTTAAAGAATATTTTTTTTCAAGGACCAAGAAACGTGGATTTTTTAAAGAATATTTTTTTCAAGGACCAAGAAACGTGGATTTTTTAAAGAATATTTTTTTCAAGGACCAAGAAACGTGGATTTTTTAAAGAATATTTTTTTCAAGGACCAAGAAACGTGGATTTTTTAAAGAATATTTTTTTCAAGGACCAAGAAACGTGGATTTTTTAAAGAATATTTTTTTCAAGGACTATCACTTTAAGAAAATTTGTTTTTTAAAGAATATATTTTTCAAGAAAAAGAAACGTGGATTTTTTAAAGAATATTTTTTCAACGACCATCAGTTGAAGAAACGTGGATTTTTTAAAGAATATATTTTCAACGACCATCAGTTGAAGAAACGTGGATTTTTTAAAGAATATATTTTCAACGACCATCAGTTGAAGAAACGTGGATTTTTTAAAGAATATTTTTTCAACGACCATCAGTTGAAGAAACGTGGATTTTTTAAAGAATATTTTTTTCAAGGACCAAGAAACGTGGATTTTTTAAAGAATATTTTTTTCAAGGACCAAGAAACGTGGATTTTTTAAAGAATATTTTTTTCAAGGACCAAGAAACGTGGATTTTTTAAAGAATATTTTTTTCAAGGACCAAGAAACGTGGATTTTTTAAAGAATATTTTTTTCAAGGACTATCACTTTAAGAAAATTTGTTTTTTAAAGAATATATTTTTCAAGAAAAAGAAACGTGGATTTTTTAAAGAATATTTTTTTCAACGACCATCAGTTGAAGAAACGTGGATTTTTTAAAGAATATATTTTCAACGACCATCAGTTGAAGAAACGTGGATTTTTAAAGAATATTTTTTCAACGACCATCAGTTGAAGAAACGTGGATTTTTTAAAGAATATTTTTTCAACGACCATCAGTTGAAGAAACGTGGATTTTTAAAGAATATTTTTTCAACGACCATCAGTTGAAGAAACGTGGATTTTTTAAAGAATATTTTTTCAACGACCATCAGTTGAGGAAACGTGGATTTTTTAAAGAATATTTTCTCAACGACCATCAGTTGATGAAACTTGGATTTTTTAAGGAATATTTTTCCAAAGACCATCAGTTGATGAAACTTGGATTTTTTAAGGAATATTTTTCCAAAGACCATCAGTTGATGAAACGTGGATTTTTTAAAGAATATTTTTTCAACGACCATCAGTTGAAGAAACGTGGATTTTTTAAAGAATATTTTTTCAACGACCATCAGTTGAAGAAACGTGGATTTTTTAAAGAATATTTTTTCAACGACCTTCAGTTGAAGAAACGTGGATTTTTAAAGAATATTTTTTCAACGACCATCAGTTGAAGAAACGTGGATTTTTTAAAGAATATATTTTCAACGACCATCAGTTGAAGAAACGTGGATTTTTAAAGAATATTTTTTCAACGACCATCAGTTGAAGAAACGTGGATTTTTTAAAGAATATTTTTTCAACGACCATCAGTTGAGGAAACGTGGATTTTTTAAAGAATATTTTCTCAACGACCATCAGTTGATGAAACTTGGATTTTTTAAGGAATATTTTTCCAAAGACCATCAGTTGATGAAACTTGGATTTTTTAAGGAATATTTTTCCAAAGACCATCAGTTGATGAAACGTGGATTTTTTAAAGAATATTTTTTCAACGACCATCAGTTGAAGAAACGTGGATTTTTAAAGAATATTTTTTCAACGACCATCAGTTGAAGAAACGTGGATTTTTTAAAGAATATTTTTTCAACGACCATCAGTTGAAGAAACGTGGATTTTTAAAGAATATTTTTTCAACGACCATCAGTTGAAGAAACGTGGATTTTTTAAAGAATATATTTTCAACGACCATCAGTTGAAGAAACGTGGATTTTTAAAGAATATTTTTTCAACGACCATCAGTTGAAGAAACGTGGATTTTTTAAAGAATATTTTTTCAACGACCATCAGTTGAGGAAACGTGGATTTTTTAAAGAATATTTTCTCAACGACCATCAGTTGATGAAACTTGGATTTTTTAAAGAATATTTTTCCAAAGACCATCAGTTGATGAAACTTGGATTTTTTAAGGAATATTTTTCCAAAGACCATCAGTTGATGAAACGTGGATTTTTTAAAGAATATTTTTTCAACGACCATCAGTTGAAGAAACGTGGATTTTTTAAAGAATATTTTTTCAACGACCATCAGTTGAAGAAACGTGGATTTTTTAAAGAATATTTTTTCAACGACCATCAGTTGAAGAAACGTGGATTTTTAAAGAATATTTTTGCAACGACCATCAGTTGAAGAAACGTGGATTTTTTAAAGAATATATTTTCAACGACCATCAGTTGAAGAAACGTGGATTTTTAAAGAATATTTTTTCAACGACCATCAGTTGAAGAAACGTGGATTTTTTAAAGAATATATTTTCAACGACCATCAGTTGAAGAAACGTGGATTTTTAAAGAATATTTTTTCAACGACCATCAGTTGAAGAAACGTGGATTTTTTAAAGAATATTTTTTCAACGACCATCAGTTGAGGAAACGTGGATTTTTTAAAGAATATTTTCTCAACGACCATCAGTTGATGAAACTTGGATTTTTTAAGGAATATTTTTCCAAAGACCATCAGTTGATGAAACGTGGATTTTTTAAAGAATATTTTTTCAACGACCATCAGTTGAAGAAACGTGGATTTTTAAAGAATATTTTTTCAACGACCATCAGTTGAAGAAACGTGGATTTTTTAAAGAATATTTTCTCAACGACCATCAGTTGATGAAACTTGGATTTTTTAAGGAATATTTTTCCAAAGACCATCAGTTGATGAAACTTGGATTTTTTAAGGAATATTTTTCCAAAGACCATCAGTTGATGAAACGTGGATTTTTTAAAGAATATTTTTTCAACGACCATCAGTTGAAGAAACGTGGATTTTTTAAAGAATATTTTTTCAACGACCATCAGTTGAAGAAACGTGGATTTTTTAAAGAATATTTTTTCAACGACCATCAGTTGAAGAAACGTGGATTTTTAAAGAATATTTTTTCAACGACCATCAGTTGAAGAAACGTGGATTTTTTAAAGAATATATTTTCAACGACCATCAGTTGAAGAAACGTGGATTTTTAAAGAATATTTTTTCAACGACCATCAGTTGAAGAAACGTGGATTTTTTAAAGAATATATTTTCAACGACCATCAGTTGAAGAAACGTGGATTTTTAAAGAATATTTTTTCAACGACCATCAGTTGAAGAAACGTGGATTTTTTAAAGAATATTTTTTCAACGACCATCAGTTGAGGAAACGTGGATTTTTTAAAGAATATTTTCTCAACGACCATCAGTTGATGAAACTTGGATTTTTTAAGGAATATTTTTCCAAAGACCATCAGTTGATGAAACTTGGATTTTTTAAGGAATATTTTTCCAAAGACCATCAGTTGATGAAACGTGGATTTTTTAAATAATATTTTTTCAACGACCATCAGTTGATGAAACGTGGATTTTTTAAAGAATATTTTTTCAACGACCATCAGTTGAAGAAACGTGGATTTTTTAAAGAATGTTTTTTCAACGACCATCAGTTGAAGAAACGTGGATTTTTTAAAGAATATTTTTTCAATGACCCTCAGTTGAAGAAACTTGGATTTTTTAAATAGCTCTAATTCTGTGAAATAAAATTTCGATTGTCTGATATTTAATGTTTTCAGACTCATCCTTGTATTTCTAAACAATTTTTTTAAACATTGCATACTTTTAGGCAAATGCCTTTACTGCATAACTCCGCAGCAAAACATTCACATTAAATCCCATGTCATCCCCGTTGTAAGTGATCTCTCTCCTCTTCAACTTTAAGAATGTTTCAAAGAATCAAACTGCCAACTATCTTCTTCTAATCTAAGGCAATTCATAAAAATTTTATTAAAATTCCCATCTCAAACTATTTGAAAGCATTTGTATTTTTTTTGCAATTTTTATTTCGCCTCAGCTCCTTTGGGCTGAAACCAAGCAATTTGTCTTTTTAGTTAAGAGCTGCAGCCGTAGTTATCTTTGGCAACCACTAGCAGCAGCAGCAGCACGACAAGCTCGGAGCAATGGTGTTTATTTTGGCGTAAAGTTTTGCCAATTTGCTGGTTCGCAAACTAATAACAACACCAGAGTGACAACAACTGGAAAAACAGAAGTGGCATCAGCCATCCAGCCAGCCAGCACCGCAATTGCAATCATCATTTCATAGTTGCAGATGGTTGGTTGGTTGGCGGAGTGGTTGGGTGGTGGGCGCAAATGGTTCTGTTTGTTAGACAGTTCGGTTGGTTGGTTGTCAAATATTGCGGTAGCCATTGCCGCTGCTACAGTGTAAACAAGCAAACAGCGGCATACCAATCCTGCGAATCAGCAAAAAACTACGACAAACCTAATTTTGTTTCCTTGAGGATAAACATAATTGAAGGAGGAAAAGTTTCAATTTTTTGAGATTTCGACGGAGTGAGTATTTTTATTTGTTGAATTTTTGCCAAGGCCAACCGTGGATTTTTGAAAGAATTTTTGCAAGGAACATCCGACAAATATTCGAGGATTTTTTAAGAATTTTTTCCAAGGCCCATAGGCGTGGATTTTTTAAAGAATTTTTTTCCAACGGCCATAGGCGTGGATTTTTTAAAGAATTTTTTTCCAACGGCCATAGGCGTGGATTTTTTAAAAAAAAATGTTCCCAACAGCCATAGGCATGGATTTTTTAAAGAAAATTTCCCAACAACCATAGGCGTGGATTTTTTAAAGAATTTTTTTACCAACAGCCATAGGCATGGATTTTTTAAAGAATTTTTTTACCAACGGCCATAGGCAAGGATTTTTTAAAGAATTTTTTTACCAACGGCCATAGGCATGGATTTTTTAAAGAATTTTTTTACCAACGGCCATAGGCATGGATTTTTTAAAGAACTTTTTTACCAACGGCCATAGGCATGGATTTTTTAAAGAATTTTTTTACCAACGGCCATAGGCATGGATTTTTTAAAGAATTTTTCCCAACAGCCATAGGCTTGGATTTTTTTAAAGAATTTTTCCCAACGACCATAGGCTTGGATTTTTTAAAGAATTTTTCCCTACGACCATTCGTTGGATTTTTTTAAGGATCTCCTGGGATTTTTAAGAATTTTTTCCAAGGACCATCAGCCAAATAGGCGTGGGTTTTTTAAAGAATTTTTCTTCAAGGATCTCCAGGGACTTTTTAACAATTTTCCAGGGACTATCAGCCAAATATGCGTGAATTTTTTAAAGAATTTTTCTTTTAAGGATCACCAGGGATTTTTTAAACAAATTTTTTCCAAGGACCTCCAGACAAATAGGGGTGGATTTTTAAAGAAATTTTCTTCAAGGATCACCAGGGATTTAAAAAAATTTCCAAGGACCACTAACCAAATAGGCGTGGATTTTTTAAAGAATTTTTTTTCAAGGATCACCAGCGATTTTCTAAATAAATTCTCCAAGGACCACAAGCCAAATAGGCGTGGTTTTTTAAAGAATTTTTTTTCAAGGATCACCAGGGATTTAAAAAAATTTCCAAGGACCACCAGCCAAATAGGCGTGGTTTTTTAAAGAAATTTTTTTCAAGTACCACCAGGGATTTAAAAAAATTTCCAAGGACCACCAGCCAAATAGGCGTGGTTTTTTAAAGAAATTTTTTTCAAGTACCACCAGGGATTTAAAAAAATTTCTAAGGACCACCAGACAAAAAGTGGGATTTTTTAAAATTTTTTTTTTCAAGTATCACCAGGGATTAAAAAAAAATTCCAAGGACCACCAGCCAAATAGGCGTGGATTTTTTAAAGATTTTTTTTTTCAAGTATCACCAGGGATTAAAAAAAAAATTCCAAGGACCACCAGCCAAATAGGCTTGGATTTTTTAAAGATTTTTTTTTTTCAAGTATCACCTGGGATTAAAAAAAAATTCCAAGGACCACCAGCCAAATAGGCGTGGATTTTTTAAAGAATTTTTTTTTTTTCAAGGATCTCCAGGGATTTTTTAAATAAATTTTCCAAGGACCACCAGCCAAATAGGCGTGGATTTTTTAAAGAATTTTTCTTCAAGGATCTCCCGGAATTTTTTTTTAACATTTTTTTCCAAGGACCATCAGCCAAATAGGTGTGGATTTTTTAAAGAATTTTTCTTCAAGAATCACCAGTAATTTTTTAACAATTTTATGCAAGGACCACCAGCCAAAATGGCGTGGATTTTTTAAAGAATTTTTCTTCAACGATTTCCAGGGATTTTTCAACAATTTTTTCAAAGGACCACTTGCCAAATAGGCGTGGATTTTTAAAGAATTTTTCTTTAAGGATCACCAAAGATTTTTAAAACAATTTTTCCAAGGACCGCCAGCCAAATAGGCGTGGCATTTTTAAAGAAATTTTCTTCGAGGATAATCAGGGAGTTTATAAACAATTTTTTTTCAAGGACCACCACCCAGGATCTCCAGGGATTTTTTTTAACAATTTTTTCCAACGACCACGAGCCAAATAGGCTTGGATTTTTTAAACATTTTTTTTCAAGGATCACCAGCGATTTTTTAAATAAATTCTCCAAGGACCACAAGCCAAATAGGCGTGAATTTTTTAAAGAATTTTTTTTTTCAAGGATCACCAGCGATTTTTTAAATAAATTCTCCAAGGACCACAAGCCAAATAGGCGTGGATTTTTTAAAGAATTTTTTTTCAAGGATCACCAGAGATTACTAAACAATTTTTTCCAAGGACCATCAGCCAAAAAGGCGTGGAGTTTTAAAGATTTTTTTTTTTTGAAGGATAACCAGGGATTTTTTAAGCAATTTTTTCCAAGAACCATCAGCCAAATAGGCGTGGATTTTTTAAAGGGTCACCAGGGATTTTTTAAATAAATTTTTCGAAGGATCACCAGCCAAATAGGCGTGTATTTTTTAAAGATTTTTTTTTCAAGAATCTCCAGGGATTTTTTAACAATTTTTTCCAAGAACCATCAGTCAATTCTCAATTTTTTTTTTCCAAGGATCATCAGGGATATATAAATAAAATTTCCAAGGACCATCAGCCAAAAAGGCGTGGATTTTTTAAAGAATTTTTTTTCAAGGATCACCAGAGATTACTATCCAATGACCATCAGCCAAAAAGGCGTGGAGTTTTAAAGATATTTTTTTTTTTTTTTTTGAAGGACAACCAGGGATTTTTTAAGCAATTTTTTCCAAGAACCATCAGCCAAAAAGTCATGGATTTTTTAAAGATTTTTTTTTTTTTTTTTCAAAGATCACCAGGGATTTTTTAAACAACTTTTTCCAAGAACCACCAGCCAAAAAGGCGTGGATTTTTTAAATTTTTTTTTTCAAGGATCACCAAGAATTTCTTAGAAAAAATTTCCAAGGACCACCAGCCAAATAGGCGTGGATTTTTTAAAATTTTTTTTTTCAAGGATCACCAAGAATTTCTTAGAAAAAAATTTCCAAGGACCACCAGCCAAATAGGCGTGGATTTTTTAAAGGAATTGTCTTCAAGGATAACCAGGGATTTAAAAAAAAATTTCCAAGGACTGGCTGGTGGTTCGTGGATTTTTTAAAGAGGACCAACTTGGGTTTTTTAAAGAATTTATTTTAAGGATCATCAGTTTGGATTTCTCCAAGATATTATTAGAAATAACTTCTCTCCGAAATCTTCTCTCCTTCAATTTTTAAAGCCTACTTTTAGGCGTATATTTTTTAAATTTATTTAAAGCATCTACAGATTTATTTATAACTGAGTAGATCCAATACAAATAACAACAACAACCGCGGTTCAACTTGAACAAAAGATCACGCTTCATTTATTCAATAATTATTCTACCGCACAAAGTTTGTTCTTTTCGAAAAGTTTTGCATCGGTCTTTTTGCTCCAAAGTTCAATGCCTTTTTTGTGTAACATAAAGCTGTGAGAAATAAAAAAACAAGAAGAAGCAGAAGAAAAAACGCATCGCAACTTTTTGCAACAAAACACACGGAGAACCCCAGCTTCTCTATGGGCAAACAAATTTTCAAGTATTTAACAGTATTCGTGTTCGGTTTTCATTTTTTTTTTTTTTTTTTTTTTGAGAGTTATTGCCTCCTTTTCAGGCGGGTTTCTTGACTTTGTGGGCCAGAAGCTTTGTTTCTGTTTGCACAACACCACCATTTGCATATGTGAATCCACTCCATAAAATTTAATTGATTTTTCACTTTGGTGCGGTTATAATTTAATTTATGCCAGTGAACTGTAACTAAAGAGAAAAGGCAAAAGGAAAACAAAATTGAAAACGCTAACCGACCAGGAGCCTCAGTTCAGGCTCAGGCCAAAAAACGGATCTGAACCACAAAAGACCTAAACGAATACAGTTTTCTGTGAGGAGGGTCCATAAATGGTGGTTAGAGCAGAGGGCCCAACACTCAAGAGCGAATAATTCAATTGGAAGAAGAAATAACAAAAAAAAAATAGCAACTCGCATAAGTCAATGGTCAAGCAACCTAGCCAGTGTGGAGAAGCAATAAAAAAAATCCTTCAACAAGAGGAAAATACGCACTCTCCAAAGCACACACACACAAAATTGAAAAAATTTTCCATCCCTCGACCACCAGCGGATATAAGCAGGCAAACATTTTTATAAATTTTGTATTTTTATGTAGCCAAACCAAAAAAAAAAAAACTTCCTCCCATTCCTCACCACAACAACATCAGTAGAAACCAAGAAATGAAAAAAAAAAAAAAAAAATCTGCCGAGAATGAAAATTCGCTAACGAAGTTTATTTGAATTCATATTTTTTATTTACACTTGAGATTGCCTACATTGGCGGCCATTACAACAAAGCCAACAAACTCATGAAAATTTCAAGTGTGAATGACCAGCACAACTCCTAAAAGCATGCTCCAGCAATGTGTTTACTTACTTCTACTCCGGCTAGCTGACTAGCTCCTAAAAGTATACTCTGTAAAACATTTTTATTTCAAAATTTGAAACACGTTTCACTGCAATGCAGAACATGAATGAACAATAATCACGAGTACATTTTTTACGCCAGTCATTTAAAGGACTCACACCACTTTTCTCCCCCCTCCTCTGCCCGTCCCATCCTCGCCTAACATCAACATTATGACTCAGATACTTAAGTCGTAGCGAAGGAAATTTAATTTTGTTACACCAGAATTAAAAGATGTCTAGGTTTTTCGTTTATGTCCCTTCCGCTGCGCGAACAAAGGTCTCGTTAAAAGCAACTGCCCAAGATGTGGAAGCTCGCTGCATCATTACAACTTCGGGAATAAATTAATGGACAAGGAGTCCTTATTGGTGTGTGCTTTTTGTTGATGCTGTTGTTCCTTTGTCATTTCCAGCTCCCAATGGATATTGGTGGGTCAATGAGGCAAAGAGGTGGATTATTTTAAAGAATATTTTTTTGAAGGACCAAGAAATGTGGATTTTTTAAAGAATATTTTTTTCAAGGACCAAGAAACGTCAATTTTTTAAAGAATATTTTTTTCAAGGACCAAGAAATGTGGATTTTTTCAAGAATATTTTTTTCAAGGACCAAGAAACGTGGATTTTTTAAAGAATATTTTTTCAAGGACAAAGAAACGTGGATTTTTTAAAGAATATTTTTTTCAAGGACCAAGAAAAGTGGATTTTTTAAAGAATATTTTTTCAAGGTAAAAGAAACGTGGATTTTTTAAAGAAAATTTTTTCAAGGACCAACAGAGCAAGAAACGTGGATTTTTTAAAGAATATTTTTTCAAGGACCAACAGACCAAGAAACGTGGATTTTTTAAAGAATATTTTTTTTCAAGGACAAGAAAAGTGGATTTTTTAAAGAATATTTTTTCAAGGATAAAGAAACGTGGATTTTTTAAAGAAAATTTTTTCAAGGACCAACAGAGCAAGAAACGTGGATTTTTTAAAGAATATTTTTTCAAGGACCAACAGACCAAGAAACGTGGATTTTTTAAAGAATATTTTTTCAAGGACCAACAGACCAAGAAACGTGGATTTTTTAAAGAATATTTTTTCAAGGACCAACAGACCAAGAAACGTGGATTTTTTAAAGAATATTTTTTCAAGGACCAACAGACCAAGAAACGTGGATTTTTTAAAGAATATTTTTTCAAGGTCCAACAGACCAAGAAACGTGGATTTTTTAAAGAATATTTTTTCAAGGACCAACAGACCAAGAAACGTGGATTTTTTAAAGAATTTTTTTTCAAGGACCAACAGACCAAGAAACGTGGATTTTTTAAAGAATATATTTTCAAGGACCAACAGACCAAGAAACGTGGATTTTTTAAAGAATATTTTTTTCAAGGACCAAGAAACGTCAATTTTTTAAAGAATATTTTTTTCAAGGACCAAGAAATGTGGATTTTTTCAAGAATATTTTTTTCAAGGACCAAGAAACGTGGATTTTTTAAAGAATATTTTTTCAAGGACAAAGAAACGTGGATTTTTTAAAGAATATTTTTTTCAAGGACCAAGAAAAGTGGATTTTTTAAAGAATATTTTTTCAAGGATAAAGAAACGTGGATTTTTTAAAGAAAATTTTTCAAGGACCAACAGAGCAAGAAACGTGGATTTTTTAAAGAATATTTTTTCAAGGACCAACAGACCAAGAAACGTGGATTTTTTAAAGAATATTTTTTTTCAAGGACAAGAAAAGTGGATTTTTTAAAGAATATTTTTTCAAGGATAAAGAAACGTGGATTTTTTAAAGAAAATTTTTTCAAGGACCAACAGAGCAAGAAACGTGGATTTTTTAAAGAATATTTTTTCAAGGACCAACAGACCAAGAAACGTGGATTTTTTAAAGAATATTTTTCAAGGACCAACAGACCAAGAAACGTGGATTTTTTAAAGAATATTTTTTCAAGGACCAACAGACCAAGAAACGTGGATTTTTTAATTAAAGAATATTTTTCAGGGACCAAAAGACCAAGAAACTTGGTCTTTTCAGGGACCAAAAGACCAAGAAACGTAAATTTTTTAAGGAATTTTTAAGGTAGTCAAACTGGGGTTTAAAAAAAATGAAAAAGATAAAGTGGCCAATAAACATGGATTTTTTTAAAGAATTTTTAGAAAAAAAGCCAAATGTCTCGAGAAACGTGGATTTTTTAAAGCATTTTTGATAAATTCAAAGAGGCCAAGAAACGTGGATTTTTTAAAGAATTTTTGATAAATTCAAAGAGGCCAAGAAACGTGGATTTCTAAAGGAAGTTTTGATATAGCCAAAGAGGCCCATAAATGTGGATTTTTTAAAGAAGTTTTGATAAAGCCAAAGAGGCCCATAAATGTGGATTTTTTAAAGAATTTTTGAAAAAGCCAAAGACCCCAAGAAACATGGATTTGTTTTTAAAGAATTTTTGAAAAAAGCCAAAGGAGCCAAGAAACGTGAAGTTTTTAAAGAATTTTTGAAAAAAGCCCAAGGAGCCAAGAAACGTGAAGTTTTTAAAGAATTTTTGAGGCTCTCAAAGAGGCCAAAAAACGTGGATTTTTTTTAAGAATTTATGGAGTAGCTGTACTGAAACAGACACAGAGTCATCCAAAAATTTCTATGAATATATGATTATAATATTATTTTTTGAAATATCCACATTTAGGTCCCTTGAAGAATTTGGCTGAATTGAAGAATTCCATAGGTTCTCTATTTTTTTTTCTTTTTTTGTGAAAAAGTCGTCCTTCGTAAATAAACTATAATACCACGTTCTCGTCGCTTTTCAAATTTTCATTTTTTCTTTTCTTTAAAAAATTTGAATTTTGTCTAAAAAAAAATCTTTTGAAATATCTATTTTTGGTGGTCCAAAAACTTTCTTGAAAACTACTTTTATAGGTCCTCTCTTTTTTAAAATCTTTAA